>NW_026623782.1:197763-204939 GCF_030028575.1 Malurus melanocephalus | reverse complement strand
GGGAGTCCAGTGCAGGGCCATCAAGGTACTTGGGGGATGAAGCACTTGATATCCAAGGAGAAACTGTTAGAGCTGAGCTTGCTCAGACTCAGGTGGAGGTGACTAACATTTACAATATCATATATTTACATAGAAAACTATGAAGAAATCTGCAAAGTTGCTTTATATGCAGAGTACAAATAGTGGGTGTTAATCCCCAGGGATTGCAAAATAATTTTTTTTTTTCCTAAAAGTATTGCTTCTTTCAAGAGATATATCTCTTGATGCAGCTAGATGTGAGAAGTAATGAGTGCGTGTGTACTGGGTTTATGTGATCAGGATTTGGTAGCAGAGGAGTTTCTGGGTGGCTTCCATAAGGGCAGATTTAAATTGGAGATAAGGAAGAAATTTTTACAAGGAAGGGGGTAAAGAGMAGGTTGCCCTGAGAGGTGKTGGAAGCCCCATGCCTGGAAACATCCAGGGAAATGGCAGGGCTCTGAGCCTCCTGATCTAGTTAAAGATGGCACCCTGCTCCTTGCACAGGGTTTGGGCTAGATGGTCTTTAAAGGTYTCTTCCAACYCAAGCCATTCGATGATTTTATGAAGGAATGAGAGTAAGATGATTTAAGAGCTGAATTTRTGGCTTATTATCCTAATCTGATTTAATTGCTAATAAATTAAATTAATTTTCCCTAGTGGAGTCTGTTYTACCCATGAAGGTAACCAGTGAGTGATCTCTCCCTGTCCTTACCTTCATCCATGAGCCTCTTGTTTTATCTTTTCCCCCCAGCCAGCATCAACCCACCACAGAGTGCATAAACAAAATGCTTTTTTTTTCAGAAATTAAGTATTTTTTTCAGAATTAAGTAAAATATGGGGTTTGTTTGGTTTTTTTGTTTGTTTGTAATATGTATTGGATTTGTTCTGATTGAATCTGAAGAGAACCTGGGAGGACCATTCTCAGATGGCAGCAGTCTTGTTTAAACTGAACTTATCCTGCCTCTCCTGCCCACTGTCAGCAGGGTTCACACAAAACAGGGCATTCTCAGCACCTTTGGGTGTTTTTTATGAATGCCATTCAGAAACCTCTCCTTATCCTTCCTGCAAAAGCTGCTGTGGGAGTGAAACCATCACAGCAAGCCAGGTTTCCACAATAACTCCCTTTTACATTTAATTCTTTTTTTCATTAAAATAAAGACTTTGTCTCTTAAGTAGTACTTAGCATTTATTATGAACAATAAAGTGGTTGTCAGTTGTGTTTTGTTGCAATCTGATATGTTTTGACAGYGTCATTTCCGAGCTTGCCTGTGGTGCTGTGAAGTGTTCTGCAGCACCTTTTCCAGCTTTGGGTGGTGGAACTAATGCAGGCTGGGCTGCATGCTGGAGAAAAGCCTTCAGCTTTCTGAGAGATCTGAGCCCTTTTTCCGAATGTATTTATAAATCTTATGAATATGTGAGACCTTGGGTTATTTTATGAASTGTTTTCTGAAGAAGTATCTCTCAGCCACATGTTTGTGTCACATTTAGTGTGTCGTCAAGACCAATGACARCAACTTATCAAAAACTTCTGGGTGTGAGAGTGACTTTGATGTGATTAGCAGTGAAGTCAAGTACTTGCAATGTCCTGTGTCAGCAATTTATAAAGTATTTGATAAGTAATCTTGACTGAAGAGCTATAAAAGCAATTCCAGSGTATAAACCTGGGATTGGATGGCATCCTTTGGAGTGACAGTAGGAGAAGAGGCATTTTTGATCTCTACAGGAACTCAGATATGGGCACATGACTTTCCTGCAGTGTTTGAGATCTGCCTGATATATTGACTTACTGACAAGAGTGTATTCTGTCTCCTGAGAGCATATCTAAGCCCTGAGCTCTTATTTAAGTTTAAAGAGTCTGATTCTAGAGGGGAAGGGTGGTTTTGRTTTATTGGTTTGGTGCTTTTAAATTTCATATATATTTGCTCTTTTACCTCTATTATTGTATGCTCACCTCTGCTCCTTCATTAGTACCAGGCATAGCTTAAGTTTAAAAGTCTGCATTTCACTTTTCTTAGCTTTTTGTCTTAGGATGTTGGAGCTGGTTTTCTTATCTAGATATAGATGAAAACATTTGTGTGACTTCACCATTATGGCCTCAGTATTCATTTAATTTTTATTGTGGTAGTGGACAGTATTCATTTAATTTTTATTGTGGTAGTGGAATTATTTCTCTTTTTCTAGAATGAAGGGAAGATAGAAGGAGCAAGTATTTTTTTTCAGTTGATGGATTTGGGAAACCCAGTGATCCAAATTAATTGTTTTGTTTTTGGGTTGTTTTTTTTTTTTTAATGTAAGGCTGAACAGAAGTTAATTTTCACCCCAAATAACTTGTCTCCTAAAAATAATACATTAAGATACAAGTTAATCTCATGTCAGAACTTGATGATGATCTTTTTATTTTTTTCAGTGACATTTATCATTTTAACCTGATACAGTATTTACTGTGGGAGTACCTGCATCTTKCTAGTAAATCCAAGAAAATACCATATAATTACTTTCAGAATGCAAATGTTATTCAGAYATCCCTTGATACAGGAATTCTGTTCAATTTTGCTTTTGGTTTCTGGCTGCAGCAAAACATGGTTAGACTGCCACAGAGAGACCAATCAATATGAGAGTTAAAGTTGCTATTTTGAAGGATTTTRTTAAAAATGTATTCTTTTTTCAGATTCTAAACTTTTGCCAGTTATTTGCTTATTTCAAGACAGTCAACGTCTATTATTAAAGCATATAAAACAAAACATGCAGAACATAATTCTGGTGTGGTTGTTCAGAAAAACATGAAGTTATGGAACTTCTTAGAGCTAAAAACTAATGAGGATGGAGCTTTCTGTCAAATTCCTGACCAGTGCAGCCCCCCAGCACAGTGGGAGTCTGAATGTTTAAACACCTCAGGGTGCAGGGGAGCAACAACAGGGGAACAGCCAAAATCAGTGCTGTGATTTTTAATTCAGCCGTTGAGTTTGGGGTGTTGGCACAGTCCAGGTTTAAAGGTGGAACTTCTGGTGTTGTGGTCAGTGTTGGTGTGAGCARGCAGCTGAGGATTTGGGGTTCAGGGGTCACAAGGGAGGCTGAGCATCACCTTCCCCACAAAACCTCGCAGTTGGTGCCAGCTCCTCTCTGCAGCCACCCTGATCCTGACCCTGACAGATTCTTCTATTTCTATTTCTGTACCAGCCCTTTTGGCAACAGCTCCTCAGGGCTGCCTGACCCCTGGGGCTCTGCCCTTGTTGCATTTAGAGGGGGCTCCATTTACAAAGCAAAATGCCATGAGTGGTGGTTTTGGCTTCTCACCAGGTGTTTAAACACGTGGTGCACCTCATCCTGAGCAGGATTGTGGATAAAACATCAGCAAAAACATCAGCAGCAAGCTAAAACTAACTTTCCTCACGGCAGTTCAAACCCAGCTGGTGTTCAGAGTTAATGAACAAACCGACCAACACTTGGTGAATTGTGTTTTGTTGTGACAGGAACAGCCAACATCAATTGTTAGAGTGACTTTGATGACTCTTGACAGCTGCACAGTCCAGTGTCAAATGTGTCTGTGGTAACTTTACTGGCATCTGTAGCAAATCAGAAGATCCTGAGGCCACACTAGCATGACCTGGATTTCCACTGAAAGTCCAGATGAGGTGTCCTTTTGCCCTTTTTGCTGCCCAAGTGCCTGCCCTTCCTGTCCCTTCCTCAGGACAGCTCCAGGAGGGAGGATTTCGTACAAGTGTGTGCAGAAGCACTGGAGCTTTTGCCCCATTGCCTCTTGCAAAATGCCCAYTGGGTCCCAATTAATCTGTCCTTGATTAAGAACAGTTAATTGCACTGAATCTTGCATGCTGGTAGAGAGGAACACCTGAAATAGTATATATTCCTAATTGAAATCTCATTAGCTATGGAACAATAAAAACTCCTTCTAAAAGGAGTCCTAAAACCATTATAGTTATTGTTCTGTTTGAACCAGTTTTAATAATGTGTAATGTATGAGGCCTCCAGTTTCTGCTTCATGTTTTAGATTGTTCTCTTTTAATAAGATTTTATGTTTTTTTTTAATTAATGAGCATCATGTTATGAAACTGGTGTACCAATTACTTTTCTCCAGACATCAGTGATCTTACCGACAAAATCTTTAAATGGCAGGATTTTTTTTCAAAAAAAGGAAAGAAGATCGTAAAAATTATTTGTGACAAGAGGAATTAAGATAATTCATATAACAGAAATAATTTCTTTTAAGTAAAATGCCTCCAATTTTTGTTTTAAAAGGATCTGAAAGATGATTGTATATGTTTGTGTATTTGGGGACGAATAAAAGTAAATATGAACTCTGTAAGTGTGAAAATATGAGATACCTTATAGTTACGTGTTGGTGCATCATTTCTGTGAAACATTATAAAGTTCTGTATGTACAAATATTTTTTTCCCTAGGGAATATCATTTATAATTAACAGATATCAAGCATTTTTCACTATTGTCTAATGAAAGAGGAAAAAATCTGTCCTTTATTCTTTCATAAGATTTTTTTATTCTCCAGACCTAGACACAGTTGTGTAGTTCAGCCTTTCCAGCTGTGTGTTGTAAAAGGAAATCAGTATTAATTTGAAGTACTGGAATGTCATCAGAATTAATGGAGGTAAATGCTCTTCAAWCTATCCAGCAGGACTTTAAGACCTTGCCTGAGTAGCTAAGTGGAAGTAAATGTTCCTGTGGAGGAAGATGCTCTTTGTGCTGTTACTGTTTGATCTCTGGAAAGGGGGAAGAGGGAAAAACAGGTGTACTGGAAGTAGCAGCAGAATTATTTTGMTGCAGAAAAATTGCCAAAAGATTGGCAGGGTGAGCGTGCCGACAACATGTGCAGGTGGAATGGGTTCAGACATTCATTGCAGTCCGGGGGTCGGGGCGTGTGTTTGGTGAGAGCAGATTTCCTTCTAAAATCCAGAAAACTGCTAGTTTGCAATGAGCTTATGGTTTTGCTTTCAGAAATYTGTGTGATTCTATGATTCTGTGATTCTATGCACATTTATGCTGTTTCCCTCCTACTCACTCTCTCTGTTAGAGGGTTTTCAAAGGCAGATAGCTGAGCCCATTCTTAGACATCTCAGTAGAGGTGGCTGATTTTCTGACACACTTGCAACTCCTACTTGAAAAATGTGCTTTGTTTGCTTTGTTGGATTGGCTTTCATGAAAGAGAGTACAAGTTATGTTAGTAAAATACATATGGCATATTTATGTTTGACAYCATAGAGTAAAAGTTCTTCATTGCTGTGGCTACAAGGAATTTTTCTGCATTAGTGTAACCTCAAACTAACAACAATGTGTCTTTCTATTTAGGGTTTCAATCCTAGATTTAATGACAAGAAAATTAAACAAACAGTGAAAATAATAATTTCCATTAAAGTTACTATTATCAGAATAGAATGTATTTCTCAAAACAAGGATCAAATCCTATATGAAACTATAAATGCAGAAAGGTTTGTTTCTTTAAACATTGGTTTCTTTATTTCATATATTTATTCATTGCATGTAAATGAAAGCAGGGTTTTTCCTCAGTCTTCAAAAAAAACCTATTCAAGTAATCCATAAACTCCTTCCAAACACATGGAATTAGCAAATAATTGAATACAAATTAATTGCTAAGGGTCTCAAACAATTGATTATTTCGCTATGATCAAGGGAGAAATACAAGGCCTTGTGCTATGGGTAAAAAGACAGTTTTATGAATAAATATCTACACACTAGAGATGGGTAGAGGTTCAATGATTCTATTAATGCTCTTAAAGAGTTACAATTCCAAAGCTGAGGCAGCCTTGTAAATGTAAATGAAATCAAGAAGCCCACACGGCATTTGCAGTTACTGTCAGCAAGAGATTGCTGCATCCTTAGATGCACCTTGTAGTCTCTTGCAATCTGAATATAACCTAAATTGAGGGSTCTTTTTCCTGTTTATAAAAATAATATTTTCTGAAAATGGGGCCCAGCTCGCTAAAGAAAGCTWTTTTTATCTTCTGTTAGATGAAAGTAGCATTTGAATACAAAGTTTGGTCACATCTTTATTCTGAGATGRGTAGAATTTTAAACCATAACAATGATAGATGCAACTTACACAGATTGCTTTCTGCAGGGCAAAGATATACTTTTGGCTTCCATTCATCAGCACTTGATTCTCTCTTAGAGGACTAGCTCTTACCCTTTTTTATCTTGAAAAATGTGTTGGGAAACCAGAAATGCCTTAATTATATTCATAAACTTAYCTTCACAATGGAAAAGACCTTTTTATCGTTCTTTTTAATCAAGTCATTAGCATGAAACTCAGAGATGTAATCATACTAGACTGGAATTGGGGTCATGCCATAGGCTAGCTGAATAGGAGGCTTTTGGCATGATGATGTATAGCCATTTCACAACAATGCTTTTAACTCAGTAAGCCTGCCCTTTAATTATATTTTAAATCTCATTTGAGAAGTTTTTATCATTATGTAAATTGTTCCGTGAATGCTCTCATTCTAAGACTCAATAAAAGTTTCGCTTATGGACTGGGAGAGAAAATTACTTAAAAGCTTGATGGAGGAATGGGGACCATAAAAAAAAAATAAAAAAGATAAAAACAGACCCAAATCCAACAACCAGTTTCTTAAAAGAGAGAACTCCCATGGGACCAGAAATGTCTTGCAAACCACCAGAAATACTTCACTGGTTTGTTCTACCATTAATCTAAATTGTTGCATCTGCAGATACAAATGTTCTCTTCCAAAAAAATATACATTTCTTTCTTTTCAAATGTGTTGATGGTAATGACCATCTCACAAGGACAGATTGCAATAAAACCCAGGGCAAACTGGCTTTCTTTTGCCAGAAACAAAAGAAATACCTCAAGTGCACTTTGCAMTGAATCCATCACTCAGGTGCTTAAAATGCATTTGATTGGTGATGCTGTAGCCCTTATTCAACACCTGCAGAACTGGAACTCTCACAAAACTCTTCCTCTGCCTCGCAGACAGGAGAAAAAGCTGTGATCCTGAGAGCAGTGCCATGTGCATGGATCTCTGTGCCTCCAGAGCTGCTGGAGTGTGCCAGGGCGCTGACAAAAATGTTTCAAACTCTCTGAATCCTCACACTGAGTTTGTGCTTTAGGCAGAATCAGAAATTTTGAGTTTAGATGTAATTAAATGA
>NW_026623782.1:176776-196825 GCF_030028575.1 Malurus melanocephalus | reverse complement strand
CATCATTCCAAAATTCTGTACAGTGCAAGAGGTTTAAAAAGTATAAGCTTCTAGATTAAGCTATTTAAAATGTTTGGATGGTTATTTCTCAATAATTATTTATGTGAAATATTGTATGCTCTGTTAATATGAAAAGGTTTTTYAGTTTAGCAAAATTCACAGATGGAGAGAGATTATAGAGGTGTAAGACCTTTGTTTTGTTTTGAGTAWTTTTATAGTCACTTTTCTGGATATTTCAATGTTTGTGTTATAGAAAGAATATAGTACTTCTGAGCTACGTATAGCCCACAAGTATTACTGACTGATGATTTACATACATGTATGTGATTATGGAGACTGACTTAATTATTTTACTTACTGTCCAGTTTGTTTTTTTTTCTTTCCTTTGTGTTGCTTTTGGTGATGCTGTCTTTAATTTTGTGAGCCTCCCTACCTCAGTTAATGTCATTTATTTTCTTTATATTCACAACTTTGTACAGTATCCAGAAAAAGTAAAATGCTTCCCTGAAAATAAAAAGCACGATTCCAAGAATGCAGAGGAGAATTAGGGTCCTTCAATTTCTTTAAATTATTGCATAAGGAATTTTTTTCTGCCTTGTATAAAAGATAAATGCTTTGTCAGCTGTTCTGTTTTGATTTCTATGTTTTARTATGACTCATCTATAGTACAAGAAATATAAATAATTCCTTCTTTCTAGGACTTCATTTGATTTCCAGAATACCAATCCATCTCTGATGTATTGCCAAAAYAGTGGCAGCTTTTGACATGTGTCGTGTCCTTTATGTGTCATGTCTTTATATTGCATGTTTGATATGAAGGATCCTGATTATTTATTTCTGATTAATTATTTCTGCTGAGGTATCTCAAACCACATGGAATTCTTGTAGGACTGGCTGTGCTGTGTGGAAGCTGATGGAACTTTGGATTGCTTTGGATTTCACAGCAACAGCTCAGCTGTGTTTAGCAGGGCTCTGTGTAAAATAAAACCGTGGAGCCACAGGTGAATTTCTTCTGCCTGCCAGAAGAATTAGGGAAGTGAGGATGTGTGCTTCCATGGAGAATGGGAGCAGTAATTCCAAAGGGGAAAAACTGAATTGGGCAAATGAGAAATATATCCATCCCCTAGTTTTTTGGCAACATTGGGTGTGCTCACCATGTTAGTGTACTTCTCCTCTGAAATCATGCATAGTGGTTTTGYAGAACAAAAGTGAAGCAGCCAGAGCAAATTTTCTCACCCTGTTTTGTCCAAGATTATTTCCCTCAAGATGAAATGYTGAAATTTCATCTCTTTACCATTCTAGTTCTGTGTCTTAGTTGYACGCCTATTCTATATAATAAAATAATGTAAATACACATTTTTGAATATGCAGAAACCTCTAATAGCTATTCTGCTAAGTTTCTACAAACAAATATTACTGTGCCTTTTGTCATCTAATTGTATAGCTCATCTTAATAAAGGAGGATTTCACTCAGCACCTAATGGAGCTGCAGTTCTTTCCAGACAGTTCAGCTCACTCTGAGCAGTAACTCATGATCAAAAAGATACTTTTCCTTTTTCTCTCTGATCTTTTTAAGAGCAGAAAGCCAATCTTTTTCCAACACAGTCTCAGTAATAACAACTGCAGCRAAAATGCGGTGTACACTCCAACTGTAACTCAGTAGAATTATACCAGGATTGATTTTTTTTTATCCTCTGTAGTCTTTCCATGTGTTTGAACACATTGGAAGATATGAAAGTGCTATAAATAATATATATCTAGTCTATATGCAATGCTTCTTTGCATGACGTGTAATGGCATTTTATTTTAAAAAATATTTTAGCAATTTTTAAGATTAAATAGATCTTCCTGCTTTATTGCTGTCAAGAAAAAGAATCTAGTTCATATTGAATTTTTGAAACATGGATTTCTTTATTTCAGAAASCAAATAAAAGGTATATAGATATTTTTCTTATATGTGCTCTGCTTCTCTTGGGATGTGTGTCATAAAGGTTCTGAAATGCACTCTAAATGGAGTAAATATCTTTGTTGTCTTGCTTCTTTTGTCAGTGTAGGCTTTCTGCATAGCTGCAATAAACTACTTTTGGGAGCATTAGAAGTGYAATATACTTGTAATAAATACAAGTAATTTGGAATAAGGAAAACCCAGTCTTAAATAYTAAGCTTTTGATAGCAATACTTCACTTTCCATGTTGACTGCCCACTTAACTGTCCAAATATATTGTGATGCTGTGTAGTATTCTGAAATGAAAAAAGGTGTGGCTTGTTTTTATTTTTCAGAACTATGTACATGTAAGGAGACAAACATAAAATGCATAGGCTAAGAGACACATTTTCTAAACATGTGGAAAGGTTTTTCTTTAAAAACAAATCTGTCTTGCATAATGCTGTGAGTATGTGTGTGGTAAAACACCAAGAGGACATAGGTTTGACAGCTTCCTACTGTGAATAGTTATTCAATTTTTCATGGTGCATGTTCTTGCCAAGGAAAAGGAACAAGTTTGTAAGTTTGGTGTTTCCATCACCACCCTGAAAACTAAGAACTTCGCACAGCAGGTATTGCATATAACTCTTTCATCCAGTGATGGATTTAGTATTTATAAAATGTAAAAGGACCTCAGAACTATACAGACTTTAACAGTTAACTTTTTTACAGTGAACCTCATCCTTTCTTACATATTGTTTCAGCTGTTTATAGTCAAGTATTGTTAWACTTGACGTAGTTTAAATTATATCTCCAAGTGCATACATTTGGAGAAGGAAAGAAATTTGGTAATAGAGTACTCTTCATTCAAGCAAATAAAAGTAAAGTATCATAGCTGTGAGCTGAAGCTAACAATATTCAGACTTGAAATAAAATACAAATTTTCAAGTAAGGACATTCATACCTGGAATGTTGTACATTTTTATGTACCTTAATAGTGCCATTTTAAAAAAATATAAATTGCCTGAACATCAATAAATAAATACAATGTTTATAATACGGTTGCATTCTGCAGAGTTAGCTCTGATGTGAATCAAACTCGTTCCTAAGTACTTTACTGCCAGAATGGCAATAGAAAAGCAAAATAGCTGGAGAAGGATTCTTACATTGTACTAAAAATATTGCTAGCCAACTTTCAAATTTCCCCAAATTTTSTGCTCATCATTGCTGTGAAAGCAATTGGTATCCAGTTAAGGACATTTAGAATAGCAGTAGGTGAACAAGGACAATCTACYCGTGATCCAGTGCAGCTAACATTGCTCTTAAAATATCAAACAAAACCAATTTAATTAAGAGCACACCAAGTAGACAGATCATGTGCTCCCATCTTTCAAAGTCAATCTTTCTTCTGAAGAAAATGGCAACAAACTTCCATTGGTGACTGTGATGCACAGTTAGAGCTGGGCCTTTCTCTCAAATGCYGTAAATCATTTCCTCTTCCCCATTTCATCCCTAGCACTCCCATTTCAGGCAGCAAGAAACCACCTCCAGAAATCTTGATGCCCCAACATCCCAGAGAAAATGTGGAGTTTAATTCACTATCCATTATTTCTTTGTGTCTTTGTGTGCTTCTTTGTTTGAAAGTAAAAGTACTTTTGTGTGAATGTGGCTGCATATAAAGTATACGTATGCTCTTTCATGTACGTGTTGAAATTATTATTATTATAATTTTTATTCCATTTCATGACCTCGATTCAACCACTGTTCTCTGCAAATGGCTCTGACCTTGTGGAGCTGCAGCATGCGAACGTCTTGGGGAAGGGCAGCCAGAGTACAAAGGCTGCATTGAGTGTGTGGGCAGGCAGGAATGCTGGTACCAGGCAGCTCTCTAAAGAATGTTCTTTTGGCAGAAACAGCCGTGCTAAAAATGAGGGGGAAAAAATGAATTCAAAATTTAGAGCTGGCCTGCGGTGACGAGGCGATAAGAAAAGTTGGCTGTTCAACACGAGCTGCCGCTTGCATATTCGAGGTCCTCGCTATTCTCAGGCCCTCCTACAGCCGTGGCCCCGACCAGTGTTTTGATACAGCACAAAGTGGCTGTTTATTGCTATTGACTGCTGGGGCCTGTGCTCCAAAATGCCTTCTGTCAACAGAATGTAAGTGAACTTGGCATTTCGAAGCCCGGCTGCTGCAGACGCCTCGATTCCTTGGGATTGCCATGCAGCAGGACCGCTGCTGCAGTCCCCAGCTCAAACTGAAAATGTTGCACAGGAAGACGTATCACGTGAAGGTCAGATTCACCTGAGATCCTGGGGATTTTGTGTTTCTTTGTTTTTCCCGCATCAGCACCRTAGATATGTCTTGTCCTTGCTTTGTTGCGTACACTTTTCGCTTTCTAAATTTCGTTCGGTGTGCTCCGTATGGAAAAAAAGTCATATTCAATGGAAATGGCCTTCATGTGAAAGGGAAACATGGATGTGTGTATACAGGACATGATATTGCTGTGAAAAGAGAAATCTAAACCTGTGCTCTGTGTTGCACTGAGGATTTCTCCACTCTTTTGGAAAATCATAGTTTTATGATTTTTTTTTTTTTTTTTTTTTTTTTTTTTTTTTTCTTGAGAAATCAGATCTATTGTTCTCTATTGCTTCCATAGGAACTACAGGCAGAAATCGATGCTCACACTGACATCTTTCACAACCTGGATGAAAACGGGCAGAAAATCCTGAGGTCCCTGGAAGGCTCTGAGGATGCAACCCTGCTGCACAGACGTCTGGATAACATGAACCTCAGATGGMATGAACTTAGGAAGAGATCTCTAAACATTAGGTAGGACCTGAACCTGAGCAAAAGTCTGCCATTGGTGCATTATACGGAATGTTACAATTTTCAAGTAAAAAGATTTGTTTCTGTTAGCACTATTTTTGACTATTTTGAAATTATTTGTGCTACATTGAATGTTGGCTTAACTTTGTGAGARTGATTAGGTTTTTTAATGTGAAAATGATAATAGAGGATTAGGATTTGAGGCATATGATGAAGTTTTGTAATTACAGAAAGAAAGATTACCATGTTTAAACAGTAACTGTACCCCCTCTAAATGTCGGCTTTTTCTAGAATTGGGTATGACTTATCAGTGAGTCATGAAAGAAAGTGATTAAATAACCAATATTTGTGATAAGCTTTATTTTAAAGACCGCTATTTCCAGTGCAAAACTAAAAATAGCCTTGCAAATGAGAAGACAAATGATTTAAGKTTTTAACTTTTGTCAGGAGAGTGGACAGAATTGTTTAAAAAAATCTAGGGGTAAAAGAAATCTATAGGTAGCATCAAGAGAGAAAACATTTTTGCTTGCAAGGAAAAATATAATAAATGGTAACATTRCAAATTATGAGTGGTCATTCAGGCTTCAATGGGCTGAAGATTTCATTTCAAAAGAAACTGTGCAGGAAGCTTTCCTTCAGAAATATGACTTTTATTATATGCAACCCTGCTCTGTTGCATTCAGTCTCCGTCATTTTTTCATTTGCTCACTTGCTGTGTGTTGGTGGCAGTTCAGAGGGCAGCAAAAGACTGAAGTGTTTCCCAAAGTAGTGTCTGAAATATTAGCTTTTTTCAGCTCAGGTCCTGAGGGAGGTCAGGCTGTGTAATGACAAAAGCCATTTTCGTATTATCAATCATTAAAAATAAATGAAGCATGTGATGTTGAAAAGGTATTAGTAACTAAAGAAAAAGAGATATATTCCTCCTTATTTTACTTCTGAGGAGCAGAAGAGGGTTAAAACCCTTCCAGGTGTCTGAGAATGTTTTCTTCACCTATGTTTTACCCATGAACTTTCTCAAATGCAGTGATGTTTGAGATAAAAATAGTCAGTTGTTCAAATACCAGTAATTAAATATATGGGATTTTCTGTCTTTCATTTTTTCCAGTTTAATGTATTGATGTCATTAACTGAGYCAGAAGCAGTAAACCCCAGTAATATCATGGTGACTTCCTGAATTACACATTCAAATCAACAAACCTCCTCTCTGAAATATTTGCTTCCAATAAAAAGATTAAGGTCTTCATCAACTTACGAATTAGGACAAGAAACAATTCTTAAATTCCCAGACATTCAGTTTAAGTTCTGCTGCCCACCAAACTAAATGAAGGGGTTATTCCCAATCTGCCTGTTTGGAGCTCTTTCTATCCATAGCACAGGATGGAATGGATTTCATCAYAACTAGAAATGCTTACACAAAAGAGGGATTTGACAAGACATATGAAATGTTCTCCAGACACCACTCCCAGAAGTCTCTWTATTTAGTGTAAGTTTTAGTTTGCTGAAACAGAAGACCAATACCATGGATCAACTTGGGTGGACATTCTTCAGAATGCATTAGATAAAATAYATGGTAGATATTAAAGAAAAACTAAGCTCATTTCTATTATTCCCTTTCTTTCATTCTGATACGCCAGCACACTTTATTTCTTTTTTATAAATAACTATTTTTTTAACTGTTTTATTGTTATYTGTTTTGTCTGCACATCCTGGACACAGTCACAAGTATGTGAGTGYAAGCATATAATGTACACTAGTGTGTGCATACATAAAAATATAATCCTGAAGATGAAGGAAGAGCAGAGCAAGACAGGGTCTGGGAAAAAAAAAAATCACCTAACTGGGGAAAATCAGAGCACAGCAACACTAACAAAACCCCTTTGGTTCACTCTTTCTACATTTTTTCCCTGTAAAGCCAGGCCTGGGGAGGCAGGGAGAAGTGTTTGCCTCCAGTTTCTGCCCTTGCCTACACCAAGATAAATACGAGAGCAGGGACTTAGCCTGAATAACAAACTGGTCTCCTTGACTGTGTCCTCTCCTAAAATCCTGTGGTCCTTGCTCTGATTGTCCCCTCCTACAGCTCTCCATAAATAGCCCTGCTTCTCTGCCCTTCCCTGTTCAGGGGTTTCATAGAATGAAAATTGTTTGGGTTGGAAGGGACTGTAAAGATCACCCAATGCCAACCCCTCTGCCACAGTCAGGGACACTTTTAACTGCACCTCAAAGGCCACTCAAAGCTGCATCCAGCCCAGCCTTGAACATTTCCATGAATATGGCATCCACAGCTTCTCTGGACATTCTGTTCTAGTTCTGTTCATCATCCTCACAGTARATCATTTCTTTATAATGTATAATCTGAATCTTTTAGCATACAGGGGTTTCTCTAGCCTTCACTGCTTTAGGGACTGGTTTCCCCTCCTGTGAAGCAGCTTTGCCCCAGCTCCAAGATCCCCAGTGAGAAAAGGCCTGGTCTATGTGTGTCCCTCACATGTAGCATTTAAGTCTGAAAAAAAGAAAAAAATTTCCATGATCTCTCATACTTTGAGAGCAKCTGAGCTTTCTGCCAGCCTGTGGCTGATCTATCCTTTTCCTTTCTCTTTCCTTGCCACTTTAATTACCTGATATAAGAGGCTGGAAAGATGACAGGATTCATACAGCACTTTACAGAAATGCTGCTCTCCCTACCTTCATCAATTCCTCATTTCCATATCCAAACTAAGTAATAAAGTCTGCAAAAATGCTGAGTCCATATTTCTCACATTTCTTTATAGACAGTTCTATATTAGGTATTGAAGTAGAATTCTTTGTGTCAGAAGAGAATGATTTTATGTACAATCACTGTAGAAGAAGATAAATGTTACATGACCTAAGCTAGAACTTAAACAGAAAGTTATGAAATAAAGGAAAATTTGTCTTTATTTCCCAGCACATTTTTTTCACTTTACTATTATGTAATATTCCTCTGGTTTGAATTACTAAGAGAATTTCTTCTGTTACCTGGAAGCAAATTAGGATTTTTTTTTCYAAACCAGMAATTAAAAAATAGCATATTTGTTAAGTCTAGAAACACAAAATTTTAGTGTGCTTTATCTAGGCTACAGAGAAAATTGAAGATTTKATCAGTCCAGCCACAGATAACAGCAGCTGAAATTTAGTAGCTCAATACTTGATGCCCACATTAAAAAAACACATTGATGCATATACAGAGGAAATATTTAGAAAATGTCCTTATGATAGAGATCTTTTTTACAYAAAGTGATATTTTATTTTTGCATAAAGTGATTTTGATTTTCCCAGTGTTTCAAATAGTTTCATTCACACCACTATTTGGCTAGATAGTGTATGGGGATTCTCTTGGCTTTTACAATTTCATTACCTTTTTTTTTTTAGTAAAAGAATGGCATCAGTTCTCTTATTTTAAAAATCTAAGAGAATGAATCTTGTGTGAGTTGAATGGTTTATGTAGTGGTTGAGAGAAATGCTTGCTCTTCACTGAGTTGGAAAACTACTCTCTACATTTTAATTAATGTCCTAGTACTCCTAAGTGATAACTACATTTCTCATGCTAGTCCTGCATAACATTTGTGCACTTCTAGTGAGACTGACAATTCAGCACAGCCATTACTCATTGGTGAATACGAAAACTAAAGTAAAATAAAAAAAAAAAAAAAAAAAAAAAAAAAAAAAAAAAAAAAAAAAAAAAACCCAAACAAAAAAAAAAAAAAAAAAAAAAAAAAAAAAAAAAAAACCAAAAAAAAAAAAAAAAAAAACCTAAAAAAAAACCCCAGCCAATAAAAAACAAAATCAGGAGATGTGAAGAGAAGCCGTGACCATAGAACCAAATTAAATCTTTGTCGCCAGAATTTAATTCAAAGCTACTGAAGCTATTCAAAAATCATTAAGTTAATGAAACACTAGAATCTTTCTCAGTAAATAAGCTTGCACTCTTTGGGTTTTACTTCCACTGTGCCTGAATCTATCTTATATTTAACACATGTTTTCAGATCCCATTTGGAAGCCAGCACCGACCAGTGGAAGCGATTACATCTCTCTCTTCAGGAACTTCTGGCATGGTTGCAGTTGAAGGAGGATGAATTAAAACAGCAAGCACCCATTGGTGGAGACCTTCCCACTGTGCAGAAACAGAATGATATTCATCGGGTATGGGCTCTTTTAAAATTATCTTTTGGTCATTGCTTTTCCCTTTGCAGGTTAGTSCTGCATGACACAGTCCTTGTTGGGAAGAATGCCAGCAGTCAAACACAGCAGAAAAATTCAGCTTTTTGCAGAAACAAGTGTTTATAGCATAACCTTTGGAGACCTATCACAGACAGGCAGATTTCATAGCTCAACAATTACTAASCTAGTAATTTTTGAGGATTAAATAAGTAATTGTTTTTTTCTAGATCATGCATTCCAACTTCATGTATACTTTTTGAAACCCTAGTGTGGGTTTTGGGAACATTTGTGAAGAGTAGCTGATGTCAGCCCTACTGCACAACTCTGCACCATGAAACTGTTGTGATAATTGTGGTTCATACTGGTTTCATCAGGGAATTCTTATGGAAAGGCATCATATGGGGGACCATTCTAGACTAAGATTTGTATTAAAAGGGAACCTGAATTGAACACCTGTACTGGAAGTCATTGATTTTTTAAACCTACCAAATGAACAACCCCCAGAATACTTCTGAATAACTCTTCATACRAAGATTCACACTGATTTTCTGTTGTGGTGAGGGTATACTTAAAGTCTCCCGTGTTTAACCAATTCACACCAATCTGCTTTCACCCAAATAGTCTTTAATTTCATATGCCTTTGAGGTCTGTTCRGGTCTGAATGTGAAATCAAAGTTCCACTACCTCTGTGGTATGATATATGTTCAAGTTCTCCTCTCCTTCATCCACATGTGTCTTTAAATAAAATAATGACATTGTGGGAGGTTTTTACTTCTTGCTTGGTGTCTGATTGTGCTTCGGTGTGCTATCTAAAAGTTATTTCAAACAAATKTAATTTTTATTGAAGAATTTAAATTATCCATATGAAATTTGATTCGATGAGAATATTCCAAATCCAGTGGTCATCCTCTCAAGGCATTGTGCTGTATATATGTGACTTCATTCTTGAAACTTGCCACAGAAGGTATAATTTCTGAAATTCCTAAGTCTCTGATTTTATTGCTTGATGGAGAAACATGAAATGGTGCTATAAAGCAACATTGTAACCGTGGTTTTTCCATTCATCAGGTAGCTGTATATATATATATATTGCTCTAATATACTGTCTTCCTCATGGGGAAGGACACATTTGAGAACAGATAGTGAGATCAAATTTGGAAAGTGAACATATTTTGATACTTTAAGTTATTTGAAGCCCTGGGTTTGTGAAAAGTCAGGAAACACCATATTCAGCCAGGCATGGATTTTTCCATAGGCACAGAGGAATTCATCTRCTGCAGCAAACCTTCACCAAATGGCTGAGAAAGCCAAAGAGAAAGATGAACAAAAAATATTTCTCTTTCAGTGCCAAATCTTTTCTAAGATAACATAATGCTTTCCTGCAAGGGGTATCTTTGTCACATTTCCTAGGTCTTGCCTCTGGAGAGGTGATGTGTAGGAAGTGTCTTTCTCACAAAATTTTACGTGGGACTCAAAGCACTATCACAGAGACTGTAAGGTGAAAACATCCATGACTTTATGGGGCAGCACCATTCCTTTTTTTCACCTTTCCCCCAAGAAAGTGAAGACATGTGTTATATATAACCATGAAAGTTAAGAGAAGCCTGAGGTYTGTTCTAGCCATAAAGTAGCAACTTCCATAAAGTAGTTTTAAAGCCCATCCAGAGTACCAGGACAAAAGAAGCAATATAGACGCTCCTTTAACTCAGAATGACATTAACTCAAACTCTCTCTCCAAATACAACTCTTGAGCCAAAACAAGRGTTAGAGAGGGATTTTTATAGAATTGTTACAACAAAACTTTTTCCATCTAAATAATATTTSAGTCTTTGGAAACATTACTTTTCTCCTAGACAGAAGAAATATTTTCTCATCTAATAAAATTAYTTCTCATAATATTTTTAGTATTGTATATTGCTCTGTAAGCACTTTGAGTTTCCCAGAATTCATCATAAAGGTGTCAAGTCTTTAGTAATGAACTAAGTGATCTCACCAATCAAATGAAGTATTTAGAACTTTTAGGGATGAAAATTATTAAATAAAAATAAGACACCATGATTAGGGGCAGAATGACTTCAGAAAATAGATCTCATTTCTCCTTTTTAACTGCTCTACTACTTGCAGATACATGGCACAGATCTTTGTTCATCGTGTCTAGTATCAAAGCTACAGTGTTTTAGTTCCTTTTAGAATTATGGCTTTTCCTTTTCCCATTCTGTAGCACTTCACAAGTGTGGGGTTTTTCTAGTTGTAGGAATACTGCTTCACTGTGGAAAAAAAGAACAAAACAGAACACTTTAAATTAATTAATTCAGATATCTCTGACAGAGGAGAGAAAAACAATCAGCATGGAAGTTGACTCCARKTTGCCTTTGACAAAATCTAGGTTTRCRCATGGAGGTTTTTAATTTGGTTCCTCCAGATTGGTTGGTTAGTTAGTTGGTTAACTGGTCGAAGGTTTTTTTTACTCTAAAAGTTTCTTTAAGACAAGCAGGTATACAAAGGCTGTATCTGAATGACCAGCTTGGCTCATTTCTGCACATAAGAAAAATACTTTAAAAAGGCTTGCACCACAAGTGTAGATCAAGCTGAAAACTGGAGCCCAGCACTGGGAAGCCGTTTTCAAGAGGTTTGTGCCTTGGCTTTAGACGGTGTTGGATATGAAACCACACAGTTTTGTGATGATCTGGAGAAAAAGAATCTGCTGACTGTTCATTTTGTTCTCTGGAATGCCACTTCTGCAAATCAATCTTCAATAAATAAGAGAAGCATCTACCAAATCTGATTTTAAGTGACTAAAACTTCCAGTTTTGGTCTTTCTTCATAAATTCCTTCTGTGGAGAATTGTTTCTGCTAGGTAATGCCAGAACTGAACCCAGGTAAGTTCTTCACTGGAGAAGTGAATAAACTTCATCAGGGGAGTACTATTTATATGCAGTTTAATGGACTCAACTGAGAAATTGTATGATGAATGAAAACACGGTTTCATGCCTGAATCCTTCTCCTAAAGAATTGTTGCAACCTGATTTTATTCTTTTCCCTTAAAGATAAAATTTAAAGAAGAGCAAACATATTTAACCTTTCGATCATTTGGAAGAACATCTGGAATACCACAGAGATTCATAAAAGAGATGGAAAGAAGTCAGTTCTTACCATTTGAGTGCTCRTAGTTGCCAAGATTGGCTTTAAAAATTTTAAGAGTAGGATTCTGATGAAARTTTTAAATGCTTGAATCTATGCCAGAGGAGAGCTTGAACTCAACTGAGAACAGGGGTATCCATGCAGTCAAAATCATTGTTGTGTTATGAATGTGAGGTGCTTTTTAGACAAGACAGTTTGGAATGTATCCCAAATACACCCACGTAACTGCTATTTGTTTGAACCTTTATATATATAGTAGGTCATTTTGTCAATTTTTGGCATCTGAATAAATTGTCTTCATTCCAAAGTCTTAGAATGTGTGGGGAGGAGYGAYGGYGGTGGTGTTAGTCAATGATAAAAARTATTCCTGTTCTTCAAAACATTATTTCATTATCTTACAGTTTTCTTTCTTTTATTGAGTATCATAATATTGCTTTAGTGAAATTGAATTAACAACTGTGTGCATGTAACTGTTAATCTCATCTAAGTACCTTAGGCATCATGCAGATAGCCTGCTATGTCTTTCATTCTTTTAAGAGTTGCCTCATTTGCTGTGTAGTGATTTTATTAACAACATAAATAGCATTTATGAACATGCAAGGTACTTATTAGCAGTTCCATGGAAATAATTTCACATTAAATCTGTAGCATCTCTGCCTAAGGAGGGGTGCAGTTCCTGCTTCARCTCACTAACCAATTCTGGTGGCACAATTAATATCTACTTTTAATTAGGACAAACACCATTTTTTGAAAAGTGTTCTGGTTGGCAAATATGTTAAATTTATCTAACAGTACTCTTTCTCTTTATAACATTGAAAGCAAAAAATCCTAGTTTTTAAATAACGGAGATTAATAATAGTTTTACAAATGCAACTCTTTTCTCATTWTATTTTCATTTTTCAATTTAAACAATCGTTGTTTCTTCATTTAAAGAGATTTAAGGACACTCACGAGGTGGTAGTAGAGGTCTGGGATAAGCTGATCAATATATGCATTATTAAAATGGTGGACAGAATGCCATTACTGCTGCAGTGCTGATGACAAATAGACATGCTTAAATAAAGTAGTTTACTTACTTTTTTGTCAGGTCATACATTATGCGTATTCGATTTCCTCTACMGTCACCACAAAGTGTGGAAGAAGTTAAGGAATTCAATGAAATTAGCCTGCAATCATTAGCTGTACATTAGACATTCATTTAGGCTAATTCTGCTTTCAGTGATGGTCTAGTTATTATAAAGATGTATTTGTCAGGGCTCTAGATAGATAAATTACTTCTTTTTTTTTTCCTCCAAAAGAAGAGAAAATTCTTTTATCACTACTTATGATTTTGATTGGTTGTGTGTACATATCTCACAGCAAAACTTTAMTCAGAAAAGCATCTTTATCTTCATACAGTAAGAACTTTTTTTTTGTAATGGGTTAGTATGAAATGAGAATTCATTATTTTAATGCTGTTCTGTGCTACTGCTTCAGCCTCATGTTTTTTTCATCCTCTCCTTTTCACATTTCTTTAATTGAAACATATTTTGACTCGGTAGAAATCTTCAGATCAAAACTAGGGAAGAGATGGGAGCTGTAAATAGATCTCAACACCATACTGAGTACTATTCTGTAACTCTGGATTTACAGGCTATAATCGCCTCCTCCAGATCCAACATTCAGAATGGAAAAGTTGGGGGAAAAAAATTTAGCACATTGCCTCAGTTTTCCTTTATTAACAAAGAGACTCTTTCTGTTGGTGACAAAATGAAATATGCAAAGCCAGAAGTTCCTGTTAGCATTTCTTTATTTTTTTGAGGAAGATACAATGATTCCTGATCACAGGCTTTATGGGATGCAGTGCACATATGTTCTCCTGCTGTTGCACAAGAGATACAGGAGGAATGTGTCTTTAAACCTCTTCTGGAAAGAGTGTGCCACTGGGTGTATTGGATTGCTGCAGTTTTCTGCAAAAGAAGCACAAGCTGAAAGAAGGTCTTTTTTGTCCTTCTCCTGCTGTGCATGTGAGCATATCTAGGGGTGACCTGTCTCCAGCAGCAGGACTACTCATTCCCAAATGCACAGTTCAGAGGTATTTCTGGCTTTTAGCTATCCTCTGCATCCGTGTATTTCTGTGTCCCCCTGGAATACCTGTGACTCCTTCCTGCTCTTGGTGGGTGTCTGCGGAACAGACTTTTGTGTGAGTGCTTTCTGCTTGACTGGTTTGGGGGGCAGACATTTCTGAGAAATAATACATCTTTGGAGACACTTCTAAAGCCTATTATATCTTTGAGCTGTTATACMATTTATTGTTTAAAAAACACTGGTTTAAGTGAGTTTGACTGTTGATGTTACTTTTAATATCAGCAGAGAGTGAAGCACACAAYCCATGGAAACAGCCATGCCAGGTTTCAAGTTTTGTTTCCTGCTGGCTTACTTGACCTGCAGASCTGCCACACCATTCCAGTGGAACGGAATGATGTGAGAGGGACACAAAGTTCATTAAAGGAATATCTTTTCCTCATTTAGAGACATGAAAAAGGGTTATTGTATTTCCTCTTCCATCACACTTCATGCAAGAGTTAAGTTTGAATTATAAGAATTATAAACCTAAAAGTGCCTAAGTTAGAGATTCAGCCCTGTAGTAACTCCAGTCAGTTATTGTGCAAAACAATGTCCAGTGGTAGTTTATTTGTTAATATACAATACGCGTCTTTATTGTGAAAATTGGTGTTGTTTTTTAAAGGTCAACATGATGGTTTAAAACATTTATCACGGGTGTGTTAATCCAGTGGCAGATTCCCTTTTGATAGCAGACTCTGAAAAGATTCCAGTCCCATTATTATCCTTGACACAAAATAAAGATTTTTTGCTTTGTTATTTCCTTCATCAAAGCAGACTCTGCTAATAGGTTTTCCCAAGCACAGTTTCAAACCATATGGTCCATTCTTGACCGTTAATAAAAAGTGTATTTAAATATTTATAGTAGAATAATGTARTTATTTTTTTAAGTTTACTTTCCTGAAATGTGTTAAGAACTTTTTACCTGTGAGTGCTCGTATTATAAACTATACCTGTTCCCATTATTAGTTCTGGTAGGTATTTCCTGTACAGAGAGTCACATRTCAAATATAATTCAAAGTGTAATTAACTTTTTAATATTGAATTTATAATCCTTCATTAGTTTGCATAGAAATACAAATTTTGTTTAAAAATTAATTTAACTGAATTGGTGAGTTTATTATGTTAGAAGCTTATATAATGCTGGTGTGGTAAGGAGACATTTCTAATCCCTCCAGTAAAATATCTATTTTCTACTCATGGCATATGGCTCTCCTTTTTGCAGTATTGTGTTTTGTGTTATGCTGTGCTATTAAATTACCTGCATATTTTACCTGTATTTATCTGCTACTTGAAGCAGTATGCATCCAATAATGTACCATAAAACAGAAGAAAATACTGAAATAAAAGAGTGGTAAGAACAATTTAGATAAATTCACTGCAAGATGCAGAAGACCCAGTGCAACATGCAACCCACWGGCTGGGTTTCATCTGCATTTTTGTGTGGTGCACATTTGAAGTCAGGTTAATAGAGTCTTCTATTTAACAAAAATAGATAAATTAATAAATAAATACTTATTGAGATATGTACACTTTCAGCAACCTACCAAAATTTCTACTTGCTAATCTTGAGAAACTTGGTTATGGCCATTTAAAAGCAGGGTGTAGAGGAGAGGTGGTCAAAGGAGCTGTTGCTGAAAAAAGAAAAATGCTGCATGCTGGTAACACATTTGCTCTTTTGAATACAATGTGATTTCAGGTTAAGCAAAAGCTGATTCTTTTAATATTATTTTGTGTGAGCATGTGTATGTGTGTATGTGTGTTTGTGTTTTGTTGCAACATATGGGAGCTGTTGTCGGAAATTTTGCTCTGACATTGATATTCTGACCTGGTATTTCCTTGTAGATCCATTTAAAATAATTTTGTCCCTTAGACTTTCAARAGGGAGCTGAAAACAAAAGAACCTGTTCTCAGGAGYGCCCTTGAGACYGCACGAATCTTCGTGGCCGAGCAGCCCGGGGAGGCAGCAGAGAAGCTCTGCCCAGAAGCCAGAGGTAATTGAAGCAAGAACAGGGTAATAACACATTGCTGGAGAGATCAGTGATGATCAGTGATGATTAAATAAATTCTGCCAGCCTCTCTGAAAGCATTCCTTTCACACTCCGAGCTGAATGCCAGTATTCAGAAGCTAAGCTAAAAATATAGATGAAAGCAAGCTTTAGCGATCCTTCTGAACGCTGTGGTACTAAATAGGCATGAATATTTATAAGCAGATCTCGAAACTGCCTTCAAACCTTCAGGACCTGTCTATAATTATAGCCTCATTTCAGGTCTCAAAGCTGCAATTTAAGCTAAAATTCACCTTGTAGTCTCAGTACTAGAGGAGATCCCAAATCCACCTAATTGCAGCAAAAGCATCACAGTGATTAATATTTATCTGTGCGCAGAAATATTGTGCTGAAACAGCTGATAAACTTTTAGCTACACCTTGCATGTTTCAAAATGCCTTTATGTACTTAAACACATACTTTGCTGATTTTTATGGTGGCGAGATTTAATTTTTTTAAGAGATTTTCAAATGAGAATACATTAATAAAACAAATTTCACAGGTGCCTTTGTTTGTGACTAGTTTCTTACTGACATTTGAACTTACTCAGATGGCAGCTGTTTTAGTTCTAAGAGAAAACATGCCTTAAAAGCCTCTTCACTTTCCCATTTAGATCTGCCACCTGAAGAAAGAGCCCACAATGTCACTAAACTTCTGCAAAGGCAAGCAGATGAGGTCAGAAGCGAGTGGGATAAGCTGAACCTACAGTCTGCTGATTGGCAAAAGAAGATCGACGATGCTCTTGAGAGACTGCAGGGTCTTCAAGAGGCAATGGATGAGCTGGACCTGAAACTTCGCCAGGCTGAGGCATTCAAGGGATCCTGGCAGCCAGTGGGGGATCTGCTAATTGACTCTCTGCAGGATCACTTGGAAAAAGTCAAGGTATGTGTCAGACATCAGTTTTTTTCTGAGCATAAAATTGTTCATTGKATGAATCCCCATATCAGTAATTATCTTCTAAGAGGGATAAATTATCTTGGTATCATGGTGATTTATATTTAAAAGTATATATAAAGAGTTTTATCATTTCAAAAATTAAAATGCAGTGGGATCATCACTGAGAATGTCTATTKCTGGCATGGGTAAAAACACTACAGAAATGTATAAAAATCCTCAGCACACTCATTGTTAATTCAGGAGAGGCAAAATTAGTGATTAAAAAGAAAGCAAAATAGGATAGGAGAAGATATTATTAAAGTATTTTTCTTAATTATATTTTTATAGTATGATAAATGTATGTGTTTTTTCTATAATTGTAGAGTAGAATTTAAATAATTTAAAATATATAGTTTTCATGATGGTGGAATTTGCTATCTGTCTTTTTTGATAAATAGGCTTCATAACTAAAGATAGTCTAAAAAAAACCAAAAAATATCCAGCAATCCTGGAAAAATTGTCATTATTTTCTGTAACTTAATGCTTATCTGCTTTTAAGGGTTGTTTCATAAAATCGTTGCTTATTGAGAAACTTGGGCAGACTCATCCTCTTTCAGCATGACTGCTGTGGACAGACTTGATAAATAATACAGGATTCCTTCAGCTCCACCACAATAGAGGCAGTTGCCATTTTGATAAGAACAAAGTGCCTCTGTTCCAGTCACATAAATGGGAATCATCAGTCATTTTGAAAGAGACCTGAGCTAACTGTTATTTTCTCTAGTTGAACATTAGGATCTAAGGAAGAGGAAATGGAATGACTAATGACAAGAAAAAAAAACGCGCCTCTAAAAATCAAATGTAGTTTATTAAAATGAAAGTCCTCGAGTTTTAATCACACAGAAAGTTTAATGAGCGTCCTGTACAGATACTKTACAAGAACAAATGAAATAGTTAGTAGCTGATGAAAAGCTAGCTGCAAAATTTGTTTATCTTCATTTAAATTCATAAATGAACAGAAGAAATCTATTCATAAATTCTCAGAAAGTGCTATTATAACCATGGTTTGGAGGATTTTTTTTTGATTTTGAGGAAGATATTCTGAACAGAAACTGAGTCTCTGATATTACTGGAAAACAAAGTAAATCATTTAATTCTAAAGCCATGACCAGGAGTGTTGACTCCATAATCATAATTCTGAGTCTTTTTATGGTTTAAAAAATAAATAAATACATCCTAGATAACATAATTAATGATTTATTAATTTATCCACTTAAAGATGAAATACCTTTCCCTTGCAGATGTTTCAGTTAAAAGCTAAACTTGTTGAAGTYATACAGCCTTCACTTAAAAGTTGTTAGCAAACAATAAGGCTTTTTCTTTATAAATTATCAGCAAAACATTATCCAAGTGATACATTATCTGTCTCATCCGTGCTCTGGTTTTTATGATGAATATCCCTATGATTTTACAATGAAGCAAAGTGTCTATTTCCCTCTGTACATTCTCTCTATACACCCAAGCACCTTCTGARAGATCTTCAAAACATTGGTCATATGTTATTGCATTTCTTGCAAATCCTTCTTTTAACTTGGATCACAGTAGCTTTCCAAAACCTTTGATGAAAAACTTCCCAGAGAATTTTGTGCCATTTGTCACTGTTCTCTTTAGTTATAGTTGCTGGAGCTGCTAAGGTCATGGTATAACTTTAAACTCACATTAAACAGTGGATCCTTGGTCGGTATTAATATAGTAACATCATTACTATTATTGTTATTATTATTATTATTATTATTATTATTATTATTATTATTATTATTATTATTATTACAGATACTTTATCTGCATTAATGTACAAATTGGTGTTCATCTTTGATTGTGAGGACAAGAGATAGTTTCACTCATTTGCTCCAAAGGATGCAGCCTAGACTCAAGATAATCTACAACCAAAATATTCTTCAGATTTCTCTGCTGTCATCTGTTGTTCTCCCTTTTTTCATCTCTCATATAAGTGATCTTATCTGCAGACTGAAATATAACTTTCTTAATAACACACATTCTTTCTGTCTCCCTTCCAAGCATATCTTTCTGTCCAGTAAAAYCCAAACCATCATTTAACTGCCTTAAATTCAGTTCAAGCCCAAATTGATCTATTATTTGTCCCCTAATGTCCATTGCCTGATCAGTTTGATTGTAGCTCAGATCATATTTTAGACATGGCCTCTGATTTCTACTCCTCTCTGCAGCAAATTCAATGATGCTTTCTCCTGCAATCACTAACAAAATGTTCTCCTTTTCATCAGAATGCCTGGAACACTCAGGGTCTCATGGGACCACCACTCAGATTTTATATTAAGCCTTTGCTGCAATGCAATTGATTTGCAATCATGCCTTCCTCATCCATTGGGTATCTTATCCAAAGACCCATTCCAAAAATTGACTGTAGAACCAATTTCTCTCTCTTTGTTCCCCAAAGATTTTTCTTTGCCCCATGCCATCCAAAACCTTGGCAATGGTTATTCTAGCAGCATGCAAAAATCATTATATGTCATGCTGATACCTTCCCACTGTTTTGTTGTCTCTCTGAAGACAACTGCTGGGAAATACTGATAGAAATTAGTACCCAAAAGAAGTTCCAGCTTTTTATACTTTTACACTCTGGAAATTTTTTTTTTTAATTAAAAGCCACTGGTTTGAGATGTTGTGGATGGAGTTTTGTGACTCAGAAGACAATTTTAATGATGCGGTTTATCTTTAGCTCAAGGTAGTTCCCAGTATACTCACAAGACCACAATGTAAAGCATTTTTCTGTCTGAATATTCTAACATACCACTAGCAGCATAAAACTGCTTCAGTTTTCTGTCATACACAGCCCTGTAAGGGAACAGCAGAGCCTCTAGACTCCATGAGGGATAGAATTATGTTCTAATTTCTTTTTTTTTTTTTTTTTTTTTT
>NW_026623782.1:175501-176582 GCF_030028575.1 Malurus melanocephalus | reverse complement strand
AAAAAAAAAAAAGAGAGGGTAGTAGTGTCTCTGGTTTCTTTAGTTCAAAATAGAAATGCATATCTCAACACCTTCTAAATAAAAGGCTATTCATGTAGAATCATGTAGACTTTTTTCAGCTCACTCCAGTCTGCTCTAGGTTAATTAGTTCTCTTTCATTGTCACATTAAGAGGGCACCTTGACTCAGTATGATGATTGATAACTGTGAAAGCAGAACAGAATTTAGTAACATAAGTCCTGTATTTTTCTGCAAGGAATCTTCATGGAAGTCTTAGTCTTGCTTCTTAAGAAGTGCTTGTGTTCTTGCAGATTCACTTTTTCACTTGTGAGTAAAGCAGTTATATGAACTTTGAATGTAGATTATGGACTTTTTGTATTTAATGTAACAAGGATATCCACAAAGGCTGCAAGTGTCCTTTTAAATTCTATTCTCAAAGCCTATTTACAATTTTAATACAATTTCTATTTGAATCATATGCTGTTTATTTCAGACTTTCTTCAGCTTAATTGACAGTTTTAGCCAATTGTGTCACTGAAAAATGTTCACTGGAAAATGTCAGCCTGAAATTTATTTATTTGTAAACCAAATAGAGTTTGCAGTTATTCATAAATCAGAAATGAGCTGATCACTGATCTGCTCATCATCTACTCCAAAATTACTTTCTGTGCGCAGGGACTGGGGACAATTCTTTTGTCCCTAGTCATCTTTCCTAAAAATGAGACAAAAGTAAGACAACCCATTAAAATAATTAGCTGCATTTCAGTTGTATTCAAATCCAGCCACAGAAAGAAAATAAATAGATTTGCAAAGGTTAAAATTCTGTATTTTTACAAGTTTTTTAATACTAAATCAGCAACCTCAATTGCAGAACAATGAATGAGGATAGGTAGCTCATTTAAAGAGGAAAAATAATTATTTTTTTAAGCCTTATATATTCTTCTGTAGATCATTATGGTGCTTTTCAGCTACTGCTATGCTGAAAAGAGGTATTTCAGCAAAGTGAGTTGTTGAATTTCTAATTTATGTTCCCATCCCAAAATTGTCTTAAATACTTAGGTAATTGATAATTTTCTATCCTT
>NW_026623782.1:150476-175418 GCF_030028575.1 Malurus melanocephalus | reverse complement strand
CTAGAAGCACACCAATAGTCCCCATTCATCCCCTTGTAGCAACAGAGATGTGCACTGGAGATCAGTTCTAAATAGGTCAATAGAATCTATGCAAGAAATTATTACCTGGAAGATGTATTGAATAACTGGAATTTCCAATCAGCTACATATCAATAGCAGTGCCAGATCCACATTAAACCAGAGGTCAGATTGAAATGTGATGACTATTCTCTTCTTAAATTTTGCTAACAGAAAATTATGCTATGCACCAAATTAAGTTAGCAGAGCTCATGCTGTTCAGACTATAAAGTACAATATTACACATGCAGCATCTTCTGAGATATTTTTTTCATTCTCTTTCCTTACTGATAGACTTTCTACTGTGGGTATACTACTTCTTAATCTTCGTTTTAAAAACCTCAAAAATACTGAAGTGTTTCATATGCAGAATTTTAGACTACGAGCTATRATTTGATTARGTGTTGTCAAATTGTTTGTGCAATTAGAAGTTGACAGCATCCATTGGTTCATAGATGAATRGGAAACTCTTTGCCTGCAGTATAGGAGATGGAAATGTTAATATTTTCTTCAGACTATAACTAATTACTGTTACAAATGCTTCTCAAACTTTCCATTTCACACATATGTCATTCTGTGATAAGATCATACAATAGTTATTTATGATATGTTCCTAAACTACTTCAAAATGCATATATATTTTTCAGTTTAATTTGAAGCCAACAAAGGCTATAATGAATCTGGGTTAAGATATTCTATTTCCTTCAGTAAGTCTCCTAATAAGTTCTGTGCTGGACTCTGGGACTTTTAAAACTATTATATACAGAATAACCATTTCCTMCTAATGCATTTTCCAACTTTTCCAAATGCAAAGATTAGTCCCCAAGAGAATTAGGGATGATCTTTCTAAACAGCTTTTGTATTTGTAAAATATTTGTTGTTTAGAGATTGTTCGAAGATGCTATAAAAGGAGGAGATGGTCTAATGACGTACTAGAAGACTTTTAGGTTTTAAATATAAATATGGTCAATAAAACCAGAATTTACAAAATATCAACTCTTCATCAACTGGTTTRCTGCTTTTATAAACTAAAGCAACATTAAAGTACATAAGAGCATAACAAACTCTGTTTTAAAATATACCAAAACTGTACTGAAATTCACTGGAACACATTGACATCCCACAGACGACGGGATGACATCTCACCTTGTGATATATAATATTCCTGTGAATTTAAAACTTTGTGGAGCTTTCTATAATGAAAGAAATAGCTGAAGTTTGTTCAGTTTGTTAATGGGTCAGCTTTCAAGTTGTTGTTGTTGTATATCAAAGACACTTCAGCTAACCACATTACCAAATTGGTGACAGCGTGGTGTGTTGTTTTTACCTTTTTTTWAAAATGTGTTTTTATGCCACAGAGAATTTAGTTAGCTTGTTTGCTTGTCACTGCTGAGGGCAAGTTTAATTTGCTAAGGTTTGTTTTTAAATCTGAAATTGAGTTAAAAACCATGAACTGTTTCATCATGTAGTTTACCAGCTGATTTTAGCTCTGTTATGCTTCCGAGCTTGTAGGAGATGAAAGTTACTCAGTTGTGTCCTGTGGTCTCTTAATCTCATTTTAACAGCATATGAATCAATTTATTTTCTCACACAAAAAGAAAAATATATTCACAAGCAGTTATTTAATATATAATAATCATGTGTTTTTTTACTGATACAAATTTAATCTGAAAGTCTAATCTGCCTTATGTTGTTTTTATGTAATCATTCAGATAAGATTGGAGAGTTTGTTATGGCAATAACTGTGGCAAKAGCCTATATCTAAGTCCATTTTAAATATCTGAAGCACAAAAACATTCCCTCTGCTGACTTCTTTTGCAAGAAGTTACACATTTTTTATCTCATGTTTAGATAAAAAAATCCAAGGTCCACCATGTCTATAGTGTATTTTTTACATAGGTTACATAGGTTTTTCATCTATATGGACCTAACTGCTTTAAGGGAGAACCCAAAATCTTTTTTTTTATGTAGGAATAATAAGAATGCTGATGAGCAGGTAGAGAAGTGAAACTTTGGTCTTTTAAAATTAAGACTGCTCCTTGCTGTAGTACTTATTGGGAAACAATAGCATAATTGTGATACAGGAAAAAAAATGGCATTTCTCTGCTAACAAAGAGGAAACAAAAACGAGTATTCTTTAATTAACTTTCTGAGGAATCACGACAACTAGTGTGAGAAAAAGCTTCTTGTGGAACATTTTTTTCAAAAGAAGAAGAACCTGGAAAAGAGCTGCACCTAATTTAAGCCAATTCATATCTGATTTTTATTAAATGTATTAAAAATTAATAATTGAACATATTAACTATTTTCTCTTTGATTAAGGACTTTTGGGCTAAAAAATGCTGATAAGTTTTCTCTGACAACTAGTGCAGGAAAATTCTTGAACTCTAAAGGAGAAAAAAATGTGACCAGTAAAAGTGGAAATCTTTTCTACCTCCAACCCAGTTTGGTAGAAGATGCTATTATTAGATCAACAGATTTCATTTAGAGCCRAATTTTTCCTTGTATGAACTCACCCTGCTGATTTCAGTGGGAGTTCAACATGCACATCTGCAGGCAGAATTTGACTTTTTAAGTATTGGCAATCTCTGATCTTGGTTTCTGATAGCCTGCTGGGAGAACTGACTAATACRTGTATAAAGACTTGTCTGTCGTTTTATGCCTCTGAAGTTCAGAATTGAGGTCAGAGCAGAACATTTTTTAAGAGATTTCTCTTTATCAGTTTATCAGAGGGAAGAATGAGACTTGAGGTTTTAGAAGAAGAATTAAACATTAATTTTTAAGTACCTAAGTGGCATGGTTATAGCAGGGACTCTGACATTTAGTGTGGCTTTTTGTTTTAAATTGGCCATATAAATGCAGCATGCATAGATATYAGTCTGATGATGAAGTATTAACATTCCAAGACATGACATTAAATCAAAGATGCTCTTGAACTGTTTTGGTTCTGTTCAAAAGCCTTCTTTTTCTCATGAGCTGGAAATGTAAATATTTAGCCAAGGGGAAAAAAACATGCAATGCAAGTAACACATTTCTTCTTACTRTGGGACCATTTTATTCAGGCTTTGCTAAATGTGTATGGCACAGAGAGGTGTGTGGCTAAAGGGAACAAAAATACATCTAAGGGGTATTTATAATAGAACTCTGATCTGCTAAATATGGTCTGCTGTGGAAACATTCCCACATAAAGAAAAGGACGTACCAGAAATTCATATATAACCTGAGATGTGGACATTCACTGAGATTAGAGGAGGGAAAAAGGAAGAGTACCAGAAATGAATTTTAATGTTGTTTGTTTCTGTGATGAGGCAATTTTTTTTCCATGAAGAGCAATCTGTCAGTATTGTGTTTCTAGCAAAATCTTTTCTTAAAACATTGACAAAATAAATTCCTGGGAACTATCACTTGTGTAGATTCTGTAATGATATTGTTTCTATGACATGGGCAAATCAATGAGCAAAGTAAAATCAATTTATCAAGCTCCTGTGCTGGTACACAGTAATTGTCTAGGGACTGTTTGATGTAGGGAGTGCAGTGAATGTTGATTGCCTGCAATGTTTATCAGGGACCCAGTGAGTTACACATTTCTCATCTTCATCTTTATAAATGTAAAGCCTAATAGAGTATTATTCCTCTTTTTTTGACCAAGGTTAACCCATAATAAAACTTTATAATTTCTACTTAGCACTTTTATAGTGCTTCTCATGTTCCAGATAGTATGAGTTAATCTTYTCCACTTCTTTCTGAGACTGCAGTAGAATTATTATCCCCAGTTTACAAATAGGATGGCTGAATAAGTGAAACTAATTTGTCCAGACAGCAATGCCACTCAAATTATTTTTACTCCCTTTATATTTTACCTGAAAATTGTTTTATTTTAGTTGGGTTCAGCTGTTCATTGGACTAAGAATGACAGTTTTCATCTGTCACAGCAGGAACCACTGTTGCCCGTTTGCCAAAGCCATGGCCTTGTCCCCCTCAAGACATGGCAGGGCAGCCACCCAGAAGGATTYCAGCCTGAATTCCTGGGAAGGTGGGCACTGCTCATGACAGCTTCCAGCCTGTGTCTGGTGCTGTTATAGAAACCCGAGACATGTTTWATTTTTTAAGTTTTATTTAACTGTCTCCTTTTCAGCACTTCACTTTAATGTTCTTCCTTAGCTTGAAAAGTAAATCGTTGTCGCTTGTGTTGATAAAATCTACTGGTTGATCTTTAAAGTTCCTTCTGGCCCAAGCYRTTCTATGGTTCTGTGATTCTGTGTTGACTTGRGGTTTCACCCATGCCCACTCCACACATCATACAGTGAAACGATGAAGATGGGAATTTCAATATTAATTTAAGAGTTGGAACACAGAGCTCTTAACAAGGCAGTTTGAACAGTCCATCTGATATTAGAAACTGGACGGACTGTAATAAGTTATTTTGGTCTTAAGCTCTATGAAAAACTTTGTCCCCCTTACTAGAGGTAGCAATTATTAACTTTATGAGGCTAAACATTATGTAATGCCTACAGGGTAAATTTAAAAACATGAGAGGAGAAAGCAAAGATTTCTTTTAAAATTAAAATAAAGATTTCTATATGCTTTTTGTTAGAAAAAAAAAAGAGTTTCTGAAGCTTCTTGTCTGAATAGTTTSATGTTGGTTGAGTGTCTGAATACAATCTGTGTTTTAGTAGTGTCTATGCTAAGATTTTGGATGCATCCATATTTTTMCTCCTGAGCTACAGGGCCCGCCTGCTGCTATCTGGAAGCTTGAGGTGTTTTGTAATGTTATGATGCAGCTGTTGCAATCTTTCTGGTTTAAAATGCCTTCATTTTTTGTCAGTGCACTGGTTTTAAAACCCAGGTGGAAAATACACCCCACTCAAAGTGCTTCCTTCCCTCTTGCCCTCCTCTCCATAAGAGGGAGACAAAAAGCAGAAATTCTGAGGTGAGAGAAGAGCAATTTACTTGAAAAACAGCAATTAAATTAGAAAAACTAACAGTAACAGCATTATTAATAATGAAAGTATACAACAGAGAGAGTGATTTAAATACAAAAAAGGATTTTTACTGACCAAAGCCCTGTGTGACCATGGATAAAAAAGGCAAAAAAAAAGTTTCCCAGACCCTCTATATGGAGCTCTTTTACCCCCACCCCAGCCAATGCCCCATGTTTCTTCACAGAAGTGGGGATCCTCTCTTCCACCCCTCAGCAATGATGTGGGGGGAATGGAATATGACCTGGCTCACCCATAAACCATCCTGTGCACAACCCCCATCCCAGCTCCTGACAGACCCTTCCCTGCTCTCTCATGACTACTGTGACAAAAACAGCTACAACTCTGTCCTGGCCAAAACTGGGACACTCAGTGAAATACTGTATTTGCCTTTAAAATACTGCTTCACAGTATTTTTGCCTTTAAAATACATACTGCTTCACAGCACAGTCGAGATTTTGTTTAGCATCTATTTTCTGAGGGCAGGGAGAGACACAATGAGTCACTGTCACCAGAAAGGGCTTTAGGTAATGAGCATGGGTTATTATTCAACCTCTGTTTGTATGTTTAATATTTAATATTTAATATTTATTTAATATTGTTTACAAGTTAACTAATAGCAATAGATAATGTGCTATTAATGGTTTAAAAACAATTTGACTGTGTCAACAACTTAAGCACATATACTTTTCAAGAGCTTTAACCTTTAATAATGCTGACTGAAACCATACTAAAGGACAAYTTTCCTTTACAAAGGTTCCTTTATGTTTGCCATGTCCTTGCTGTAGTAGATGTTAGACTTTCAGATTATGCTTTGGRATTCTTCAAATTACTTACAATTCCTAGGTGCTTCATCCCTTCTTGGTTGCGAGGTAACCAAGTAACTGACTTTGATTATATGGAAAAATTGGTGTGGAGCTGTTTATGACACTTCAGCAGTCATGGGCTCTGCTGTGACATGGGTAAAGTTGTTCTTGCAGAGTGAATTACAGGCTAAATTTGCTCATTTACTTTTCCCCCTCCGTGGAGAATGCAATTTTAGAATAAATGGCAAAACAGTAGCATAGGTTTTCTTTGTTCAGAGATCATAAAGCTGTGTATCACCTGTTGATTTAAAATAAATAAATAAATAGATCTAAATTTACAGTAACCAAGTGATCTGTGTTTCCTGATAAGTGCATCTATTTATTAGTGTGCTTCAGTTTATTAAATTAGACATCCTAATAAATAAATATTTTCTGCTAGATATAACATTGCTACAAATCATAGCTTTTTCCCTTGACACTTCAGAAAAGAAGAAAATTAATACCTGGCAGTAGTTCATTTTTCATTTCTTCTATTCAAATTTTAATARCCTTATTTTTAAAGAAATAGTGARTTAGTCTTCAAAATTGCAGGAAATWACTTTTGACAAATGTAATGTTTTAGTGAGTTAGAAATACAGAATTCAGAATGGGATAGAAYTTAAAGGGAATTTGATTTTCTTTCTCCCCTGATGTTTTTTGTTTGAACTATTTTTATCCCAGAAGAGGATTTATATTCTACTGTAGTGCACTCTTGCTTGGTCATTTCTGAGTTTATAAAAATATATAGGATGGAAAATTAAATCAGCTGAAATCCATTTTGTCTCAACACTGCCTGTCCCCAGGAGCACTACAATCAAATAAAAATACAGGGTGAGTTTAAAAGCAAGCTAAGTGTAGCATATTGAGCTAGTGTCTGACAAACCCAGGTTTCAATGAGATTTGAATCAGAATACAGYAAGCCCCTCAAAGAAGAAACTAATTTTGAATGAAAAGAATGGAGACTTAAACTGTCCTGGGACAGTTCAGCCTTGCATGGTTTTGACTATAAAATGAGAAGAAATGCTCTGCCCRTGAATACTTCTCCACTTGTACACTGAGCTGAGGAAGGGAATCAGTGCTGGGAACCTGCTGTGCCCCAGGTATAGGGCAGCTCCTCACCTTGCTGTGCAAATGGATCCTGCTCTGATTTAGCTGCAGCTGCTGCTTCTGTAAAACCTTCCCTCAACAGAAATTCATCTGACACAGGAGAACTTTTCTCCCTAAGTCATCTCATATTTTCTTCACAGTGCCAGATGTTCTTTTCTGTCTGTTTCACTGGTTATGAGAATTGAGGTTTAACATAAGCCAGTGCTAGCGGGAGATTCTTCTATATGAGGGAATTCTTCAAGAAAATGTCAGGCTGGCATGAGGCCACAGCCTTGTATAAGTGCTGCTCAMAGACCAGGGAAACAGACTTTGTGGGCACAGTTTGCCTTTTCTTGAAATCTGCTCCATACTAAGTGTGAGAAATATCCACGGTGGAACGTGTAAGGGGATTGATCACGCTCATAATTCTGGTCAGTGCATTTTTATGGTGTGTTCCAGTCCCCTGTTTGTCTACAGGACCCCAGGGCTCTTCTCTGCAGGGCTGCTTTCTGGCCAGTTGGGTTTGAGTGTGGACATTTACCCAGGGTTCTTCCTCCCAGGACACAGGAGTTGGCATTTCTCCTTGCTGAACTTCTCGAGATCCCTCTCAGTGTAATTCTCCAGGGTGTCAAGGTCTGTGTGAATGACAGCACAACCATCTGGTGTATTAACTCTTCCTCTGCTTTTGCACCAACCAGCTTCAGCCAGGCTGTGATTCTGTTTCTGCAGCAGCACTACCACCTCTGGTTTTAGGAGTTCTGGATTGATTGGTTGAACTTGATTTGTTATTTCCTTGTAGGGAAAATCAGAGTTGCTAGTATCTTTAAATGAAATKACATGCTATAATAATTGATTAAATCTTCCTAGGCTATAACCTGTCTACAAAATCATCAATAAATAAAGCTGTACTAGCCACCCACAAAACCAGGAAATTAAGGACAAAGCAATTATCTAATGATTCAAAAGTCTTTGCTACTTAGGTTTTGTTTTTTGGGTTTTTTTTTTTATTATTATTATTTTTACAGCATATTTTTCAGGATAGTTTCATTTTGTGAAGTTGAAAACATTTTTTAGTGCATGCCTTTGCAGTGATTTTCAGTAGACATTCAAAATTATTTAGAAATTTATACATTTAAACACTAATAACAGTAAGAAATTTGTTCTTGCATTCAGTTTTTGTACAYGTCTAAGCTTGTATGATCTGGGAAAGTTTATTAAGAAGTGCAAAACACTTAATTTCTAAATATAGCGGCTACAATGTTTAGTCCTGTATGAAATCGTGCTATGAACTGTCTAAACATTAAATACCATTGCTGGAAAATTAGAGATGATTCCTTCGGTTTAGGCTTGTAAAAATGAACATTTGTAAAGGAGGATACCATCTACTGAGGTCTTGCATTTGCTGTCTCTGGGGGAAACTAACTTCAGGATCAATTTTAATTTCCMATGTTGTGCTCTAAGCACAAACATAGTGTTCAAATCAAAGGCTGGTGTTGCTATAATTGCCAGTCCATAAAATTCGAGAAATAAAAAGCCAGAGATTATGCCAAATTGCCTTTAACATCTTAGACAGGCACCGTGCCAGTTTCATCCATAACCAGATAGATAGAGACTCATTTCCAGAAGCTGGCATTGAACATTTAAATCATTTGATGCATTGCTGAAATGAACTTAAAGTCTCCTCYAGCTCTGGTTTGCAACAGAAGGGTACTGTGGTACGTGCCCTGKGAGATTCATGATCCCTCTGCCCATGAGGGTGGGAAACACTAATGAGCCTTGATTTTTACCAGTGTGTTCAGGGTGACTCAGGACAATGTAGCTGGGAAACAATATCACAGGATGGTGGTGGAGTAATTGCTCGTGCATGGTCCCTCTGAGATTTTTCTAAACCTGTTTACAAGCGCAAGTGTTGTTAAGGAACACCAAGGACAAAATAAAACAAAAAATGGATCCACTCCCAAGATATTTTTTACTGCACAAATGTTTCAGACAAGTAGAAGCCAATAAAAATGGAGAATGTATTTTAAATCATAATTGAAACTCTTCATAGCTTGTTTTAAGTTTCTGATTGAACAATTGCATAGAAATTGCAAATAATTATTATATGTTTACTGAATACAGTTTTTAAGACAAAGCTAAATTCAATCTCAGCACTAGTGAGGTGTACATAAGGATATAGGACTTTTTATGTGCATGCTGTTATTTTCCYTTTGTCAGTGCGGTGAATGCTAAGYAACAATGATTTCATATTTTTAATACATCTGCATAATTGCTGTTTGTTCTGACAAGGCATTGTTGTGGACTACATCTAAACGTAYATGGTAGGTGTTGGCATCAGTAGGAATAAGTACAGTAAGCGTAAAAAAAGCAATTTCAATCATCCACCAGCATTTTTCAGTAGCAGACAATAAATGAAAAGCAGCCCTCATTTTAGTTTTTCTCTGTGCACGAGGAATAATCTGTTCTGGGATGTACTTCCTCTTCAGGATGTATTTTCCAAATGGCTCAAWGGGCTTTGGTCACACTTTTCCATGAACAACAGTGAACTGGAAGTTACAGGCACTTGGATTCAGTTTTGGTAGGATTCCTGAACTCTGTTTGCATTGTTAGTCAGCAGTGGCACATGAGGTTGAGGGGGAAGGGGGTTAAGAAGTGGAAAATGTGCATTGTAGAGTCAGTGTTCCTTCCTGAAATTTATTATGAAAACTCCATGAAGCTAGAAAAGCATATAATGTTGATTTCATATATATTAAAAATATAYACAATATATTTTACATGTGCAAGTTTATATATAAGTGCACATAAATATAGATGATAGATAAATATAAGTATCTWTTATTAGCATAAAACACATAATATTGATATTGAAATAAGCTTGTTTTATTTTTTACTCTTCTACTTGAGTGATTAGTGAATTTTCTTTCAGATTTTATGGAACTGATTTGTGAATCCTAAAAGGAAAAGCAAATCTTTTCACRGCATTGACAAAAACCATCCCTTTCTGGTGAATCTTTAAATAAAAATACCTAGATTTTAATTTTTTTTCCTCTCTTCTGAACATCAGGCAGCCTTCCAAAGCAGAAATCAGTCTGYGTTAGAGTTCCCTAAATAAAAGATAGGATAAAACCACCCACATGGCATGTGAAATGGGAAAGAAAAGACATCTGAAAAAAATGTAATCATCAAATGTTCATTAATAGAGTTGATATTCTGGAAAGAGGTGAGGGCTKTTAGGAATAGGATACCCAAAGCACAAACAAATGTAATGGAAAATATGCAGAAAAGGACTTGCAAATAATTTTGGGAGGCTTATCCTGCATCTTCTAAAATATGTTAGAAACAGATCTGTAATTACRGGCACTAGCCTAAAATCCTTTTGGAATTGAAGTTCCAGCACTAAAWCGAAAATACATAAGAAACTCCAAGAGAATAACCAGTAGGGAAAAAGGAAAAGATTTGGCTTGGTACTGAACACTGCAAGTTCAAAACATTGCTATCATAATAGGGATCATTATGAACTAAAGGTCAGCATCTCTGCAGGGAGAAAAATAACCCAAAAAATCCACTACAGCAGTGTTCAGCTTTCAGAAATAAAGCTGCACACAAATGAGGAAGGCTGCCAAAAAGGAACTGAAAAGACAAAGTGTGTGAAGGCAGCGTGGAGACACTGCACTGCATCCTGGGAACCAATCCATAGCGTCAAAATGGATTCAGAAAGACCTGGAAAAGATGGGTGGCTAAAGAAAATAGTAAAAAAAAAAACCTATTTGAAGCAAAAATACAAAGAACAAATTGTCATTGTTAAGATTGTTAAATCACCAGAATCACAAAGCTGTTTGGTCAAGTGCTCTAATGGGAGTGTAAAATAGCTGTATCTATTAAGAGCATTTTCTTATTGAAAATCAGAGGGATTTAATGAGGGATGATGGAGGACACACATGGAGATAATTTTCAAATAAAACTTGTAGTCAGGCCTGTGGGCCTACAGACTAAGAAATCTGGTAAAAGATGCTCTGTAGAAGAGAAAACAGTTTTGCAAAAGTAGGTGTGCCTTGTATCTCCGAGTGTGCCTTTAAGGAAACATGAGCATGCTGTTTCAGGAGATACAGGCCATTTGCCATTCCTCAAGGATTTTAAGGAAGTCTTCCAGAAAAGAAACCAAGCTCCAGTGAGACAACAGAGAAGGTCTTCAAGTGGWTAAATAACCACTTATTTTGTAATTTCCTGTAAAAGACAGAAAGCAAAAAGCACAGGTCAGTTTTCCCAAAGAGGAAGACATTGAGCTCCRCAAGATCTACTCTGTCCAGCATTTACATAAACGAGCTGGAAAGGAAAAATCATGAATGCAGTGGCACATCTTGATGACACAAACCTATTCAAAGTATTTAAGGTGAGGACAGATTGCAAAGAGCTGGGGAAAACCTTCACAGTGCTGATTGCCAGCAAAGTGTTGGCAGATGAAATCAAATGCTGATAAATCTCAAGCAAAATGTAGAAAAAGCTATCCCAGCAAGCCCTTTAGGCCTTTGAAACATTCCTTTCACACTCATGAAAGAGGTCTTGGAATCATAACAGAAGTCTCTGAAAACATCACATCAACACTCAGAACTGTTCATAAAATGCTAGGAATTACTGAAAATTACTGAAAAAGCAGAAATATCATGGTGCCACAGTGTAAGTCCCTGTCATATGTATATCATGTAGATCGTAGAAAGTGTTTGGCATCCCCAACGTGAAAAATGTGATAACAGASTAGGTGAAAGGTRTGCAAGGACAGAATAAATGGTGTTKGGGTGGGGTGTGTCTTGTTTATCATGTCAGGTAGCTGTCTGCACGTGAGTTAKTTGCCCAGACTCCTGTACAACCAATAAAAATCTGCTCATTTCTGTTGCTGCAATTCAGAATGTGATTCGTGCCATCCTATAGTAAAACCTTACATTATGCTCAACTCCTGGTTTTGATTAGCTATGGAAAAGGGACCGTGTAAATATTAAGGCAACTTGTTCATATGTAAATACTTTATAGATACCAATGTTTAATCAGATATTTCTCAGTCTTTGCATCTTAAACATAAAGAAGGAAAAAATATGATGTAGGGTTTGTGTATCCTGCTGCTGCACAAAGTTCTCTAGTAGTGTTGATCTCTTAGGAACTAACAATCAGGGAAGGTCACAAGTGGGTGTCTAGAAACGGGTTTAAAAAGCCCAGAAACTCTAACCAAAATGTTGAGCTTACYATAGGATATTTTGAACCATAAAAAGCCTATGTTAGTCCAAAAATCAAATATGTCWTTTCTTGGAAAAGATTCCATCAAGATCTGTTTGACCTAAAAATCCAGCTTGCTGCTCTGTAATCTCTGAGACTCGAATTGCTGAGCTGGAAGAGAACAAGGGACAGGGAAGCTGATGCCTTCCCTTACTGTCTTCTTTAACCAATTTTATTGGCTGMTATCAGACAAGGGACTGGGCAAGATGAGCTTTTCATCTGACTGATTATGGCCACTGTGTGTCCTCCAGACTTTTAATATTTGTCTGGTTATGKTTTCTCTGTGGTTTGTGTCTTCTGGAATCCTTGCTCATTTTACAAGGCATTTTGAAATATTTTCTAACAAGACTGTACGGATCATTTAAAATCCAATCTACCACCTACAGTATCACCAACCACCRAAATTTTTTCTTGCATAAGGCCAGTTATAATGAAGTTAATTTGGGGCTTGTTGTCCTATTGCTGTTCATACTGTGAACTCATTTGCACTCTGAGCAATTTAATGGGTACATCTCCTTGTGGTACTAATACACTACTACTCACCATGTGTGTTTGTTTTTAATTACCAGCAATATATTTTTTTTTTTAATATAAACCTCTTATATGTATTGGGGTCTTAATGCAGAAGGAAAAAAAAAAACCAGAAAATAAAAAGTCTTGTACTATACAAAATTATTATTAAAAATATAAATATTTCTGTAACACATTTCCAGTAAAAAATCTAAAGTTCTGATTCTACAGTCGCTTAGCTCTAGAATTATGGATGCTGACTGATGGACTGGTTGTCYGTGATAAACTATTGCTTAAAGAAGGCATACAGTTTCTGATTTCTTAGTAATATGAAGTCACATTCCAAATCTTTCTGTAGTTATTTTTCTCTTTTCTGTCTACAGTTTTTTTAATTGTAAGCTTACTGACATTAATTAGATAGCTGCTCATTGAGTAGCATTCCTTTTTTTTGTTCTTGCTGTTTATCATGTTTGGATATGTCCAATAAAAACACTTGCAAAAAAATCAGGCTTAGTGGTAATAGAATACAGAATATTGAATTTAGAGGCAAAAGCCATAGTATCACACTGCAAAAATCATTATCCTTGCAGCACAAAAAAATTAATTAAGACATCGACTGAAGAGAAGGCAGAAGATGAGGTTTTTTCTTTACTTCCAAATCTRTTTCTGTGATTTCATTTGGGTTACTTCTGTGCTGTAGCCTTTCTGGTCTGTAAAATAATTTACAGGCAAGAAACATTCTGACTAATTATGAAGGATTTTCTATTCACCTTAATTTAGGTACAGTGGCTGTATAGTTTACCTATGTTGTGTCAATATTCAAGTGAGACCCGTACTTTAAWGTCCATAATGCAGATGCAAATAATTGGTCTGAAATCAGCCAGGTACTTTAATATAGGTTTAAAAACAAGTGCCTGATAAGGCCCATGTGCTGTGCTTAAGCAGTGAAGTTTTTCAGTCAGAAACCTTATCCTAATCCCATACACATAATAGAAAATTAACTTGTTTTCATACAGAAACTATACTAAAGTGCGTTGTAATGTGGGAACTGATCTTTGCAACTCTTGATCTGCATTTATTCTATCCATGGGTTTTATTTTATACATTTATTTCTTTTGTGTATTTAATTTGTAATATAAATTACCTTTATTACATATTTTATATTATATGCAAATATRTGCACATGCATATTTATATTTTTATGCAAAGTGATCATTGGTGACAGCAGATGAGAGGTGTTCTCTCATTTTGGGAACAAAGCACCACTGGAGGAACTGAGTTGATCATCCCAAGTGCAAGCCACAGAGTCATGGCCAGGGACTTTGAGCCATGGAAATAGCAGATCACAAAAAAAAAAAAAAAAAAAAAAAAAAAAAAAAAAAAAAAAAAAAAAAAAAAAAAAAAAAAAAGCAGTAAAACAACTATTTTTAAATGAAGTGTTCAAACAGTGGTGTATATATTTCTTCAGCCTTTGAGGCCTTTATTTTACAACAACAAATGTCTACTTTCAAAGCCTGTTGTTTGTGCTCTGAACTCAATTGCTAGCTAAAAAGTTCAGGGTAAGCACRTTTATAACTCTCTGGGGTAAAACCAAACGTGAGCTCTCTTCCTTTYCTTTGTATTTCAGACCTTTCTCAGCACTAAGCTGTAAATCAGTTCCCTCCAGYAGTGTCAGTTCTACTCCAGTGGTACAAAATTGGTGAAATGGGGAAKTCAGCTGTTGTGTGAACTCGATATATGCATCTTCTCTCACATTGTGGCATTTGTGTATTTCTCTGTGCTTCCTTTACAAAACACAGGTCCCTTCTGATGGTTTATTTTACAGATTGATCATTAGAGTCATTCACTGTTCGAGTGCCACTTCAGGCAGTCTAACWCCTTATGTTGCAGGGTAATTTAACRTAATTGATGGRAGCCAAGYCTGGTTTTAAAAGACAATTGAGAAACAATTTTTCAATGATGTTTGCCTTTAGTTCTCTTCATAGCATTCTAATGCCTATGAACATCTTCATATTATTTGCTCTTAAGGTTCACTGAGATCCTGAATGGGTTTTTTTTTTAGCCTTATTTCGCACCACGTGTTGATGCAAAGATTACTAGCAATAATTTCGGGTTATTTGATGTTCTAAAATGAGATGCAGACCACATGTGGTTTGTATTAAAAAGGCTGAGAGAAAGGAGCTAGAGAAAAAAATAATACAGCAACTAAATTATTYTGCCTTTGTGTGCAGACATCATATGGCAATAAAACATGCTCCTGAGAATGACAGACCTGGTCCCTTAGAAATGACTCAWTGTTACATTTTGACATATTTTATCACATTAAAGATTCATAAATGTCTCCTTAGAAAAGATAGATATGGAGCAGTGGAAGATCTGCATAGAGATTCCTCTCTCTGATAAAGTCATGGTGCCATGAATTTATCTGAATGTATCCAGATGCATCATGGAAACATCCTCATCAGGTTGTTGATTTCAAAAATGAGAGATTTGTAACTAGCAATTTCTGATTTTCACATACATTACTGAAATTATTAGCTAGACTTCCTGTATGCATAGTTTTAATTATCTTAAAAGACACATTTTTTTTTATTTTTCCTTTAAATATGAGTCATGTAAGCTGGTTTAGGATGCATAGCAATTTTTTTTATCTTTCTCTCTCTCTCTCTCTCTCTCTCTCTCTCTCTCTCTCTCTCTCTCTTTTTTTTTTTTTTTTTTTTTTTTTTTTTTTTTTTTTTTTTTTTTTTTTTTTTTCTGGCTTCCCATTATTAACCTTTGTATTATTTATTTGGTATGAAGGTTCCAAATTCATAGCACCTTCTGAGATGCTGGGCCTTACACTTGAAAGTCCACATGAAGTTAAATAAGCAGACTGATAACTGAATCATGACCATATGCTCTTTCCTTTCAGATTGGCATGTAATATCTTCATTTTACCAATCAGCTGGTAATGGAGCCAATAGTTTTTGAAGTTATTGCTTATATGTATTATATTTATATTTATATTTATATTTATATTTATATTTATATTTATATTTATATTTATATTTATATTTATATTTATATTTATATTTATATTATTTATATTTGTATTAATTATACTTATATTTTATATATTTATATAATTTTATATACTGTCTATATTTATATTTATATTTATTTATATTTATATTTATTTATATTTATATTTATTTATATTTATTTTGATTTTGATTTTTATACTTATTTCTATATTTATTTTATTTCACACAGGTTTATCGAGCAGAGCTTGTTCCCCTTAAAGAAAAGGTGCATCACGTCAATGAGCTCGCTCACCGCTTYGCTCCTGCTGATATTCAACTCTCCCAGTACAACCTCAGCTGTGTGGAAGAYCTGAACACAAGGTGGAAGGTGCTACAGGTATATATTTCACATTACTTTTTCCTTTATATTGCATTTAAGTAAATTTTTCTATTTCTCTGTGCTTTGTTCCCTGTAGGATAGCACCAAAGGCATGAAAGGTGAGAAAACCCAAGAAATTGTTCTGTTGTTATCATTCATAAATGCATTAGACAGAGGCCCAAGCTGATATTGCAGATGGTTTAAAAATATAAAGGGCAAGCCACCTGTTTTGTAGACATTTCAAAGATAATATGTTCTTTTCCACAGAGCTCGGGAAACATTGTGAACAATTCACTTTTCACCGTAAATTATTGCTTTGATTTAACAAACCCAGATATTTGGAAAACAAATTTTTTCATCTTCTCTAAAGAAACTTGGAGACAGTATGTCAGGATGAGATGTTATTGCTGATAGAACAGATAGTTAATTGAAATATTATTGTTTACTGTCTTTTGTCATATTTACTTAAATGTCATCTGGAAGATACAGAGTAAGGTGAAAGCACTACAGTAAATTTTTAAACACATCCTSAGGGGAAAAGACATAAGTAACTTTGAAGGATTATCATATACTAAAGGCCAAGTTGTGACCCTTGGAAARAGGAAAGACACATCATCTGTTTCTATAATGAAATTTTTCTACTTAAAAGAGAGCAGAGTTTGAAATGCATTGAGAGGCAGAGCTCCTTCTTGTTAGAGTGAATGAAATAACATAACTAACTAAAATAAAATAGTTCATTTGGAACAAATGTACAGATATTTAGGCCAACTATTCTACATGTAAGATCTGCTGGGCGCTCACACCTGAATGGTACTTTTTAAAGWAATATGTATTTTTCAATCTTAGGGTTAGATCATCTTACTTATGTATGACCAGCACTTCAGTTAGGCATGATACCCTTAACAGAAAACTGAAATTTTGGCCACACAATGGGAGAAGGAAATATGAAAATTGTTTTTGTTTCACACAAAACCATTCTCATAGGCTTCTCTTAATTCTTATTTTTTAAAAGTAATTCTTTCTGTTTTCTTATTCTTCTCTCTTTCCTCATCTTGTTTCCCGTATTTCTGCTTGGATTTTTTTCTATACTCCCCTTTTTCTCTTCTTGGTTTACTTCACTTTTTTCCCCTCCTCAAAAGTTAGATCTCTCTCCTTGCCATATTCTTAATGGGGGAAATATTTCTTATCCATGTATCCCATTTCCTAGAAAATATCACTGCAGGAAAGTGATAAAACAGAGACTTCTGTACTATTGTTTGCCAGGAAGACACCCATCCTTGTTTATGTGTGGGAAAAGTTCATAAAGACATAAAATTTATCACATCTGAAACACCAGAGAATTCTAGTGTTATGAAAAAGCTGAAGAGCATTTTGTAAAGGAGGTAATCATGTCTCATTTGTTGCTTTATTAACRCTGGGAACTCACTCATAAGATTGGAGGAGGAAATTTATATTTTAAACCAAATTTTACATATATTTAATATTATATTCATTTTATAAGCATAAGAACAAGGCCAACCATAGTCAGTCATTTGTGRTGTTGCACAGAGGTTCTACAGGGAGATTAATGCTGTTAGTGAATAGAATCAAATATTCTTGCAGAATTTTCCCAGAACTTCATTTCTATTTATGCAGTATGGCATGTTTGTCATTAATTTACCTGGTTTGTATTCAATTTTAGTGAATATACTCTGGAGTCTTACTGGAACAAAAATGTATAGAAAGCACTCAGCCACTCACAGGCTCAACCAGTCGTGGTTTTGAAGTGTTGTCTGGAGTRCATTTCATTAATGAAAGCTGATGCACTCAGCTCACTCACTGAAAACTGTTCCATCTTCTGTGGAGTTTGAGTTTTGTAAAAATRATTAGCTTCATGCCTTTAACAGAGTCGTTTTGAGGAAAATATGCTGTTTATTTTTTACATTTTCCTTAAACATGGAAGGAGATTAAATATTTCCAAGGAGCTACTTGTTATGAATTTCACAAGAAACCCTCATGTGTTCTTCAARCAGTGAATACAGGGAACTCATCCCAGGGTAAAATATGCCTTGCAATCTCTTGCTTACTTCCAATTGACATTTAGGGACCCAGGAACCCCAGATTGCTGGGATTTGTAYCCATTTCACTTTGGTCAGAGTTCTGGTTGGTGTAATGCTGGTCAAAGGGCAAAGCCTCTGACATGTAAAAGAATTTACAAGTACCCCATGATGGTAACCTTCAGTTACCAAAAAAGATTTTTTTATTTGTTTAAATCAAATTATGTTTGCTTTTATTCAGAATAGTACCTTTAATAAGGTGAAAAATATAGTCAGAAGCCTTTCATCAAAAAAATGTGTCTATTAAGGTGTTTTGTTAGAATATTTATGTTCTAGTGCTTTTACTTTTGGAAGCTGGTCGTTTGTGAGTGGTTGTCACTGAGCACATCAAAAACCTAGAGCTAAACCAGCCCAAACTCTTTCCCAACCTAAACTTGTCTATAATTCTATGATTTTTATATATGACTGTGGAGAAGCATAAACCCTAATTTCATTCCTAACTCCTCAGCTCATCTTGCCCCAGTAGCAAAGATTCTGCAGGGTGTGGGGATTTGAGGATTGTTTAGGTAGAAAAAACACGCTGCCTCTCATTAGAAGGTCCATCCTCAGCTATTATTCTGCTCCCTCAAACATCACTCTCTGCTTGCAGGAGGCTCTCAGTACCCCTGCAGGCAGATATCTGAAGTCATATCCACATTTTATTTGTATTCTGCTGAGGACAGGCTCTTTGCTCAGCTGCATAATGCACACTACTGTAATAAGTATCACTGCAATGAATTATTTCAAAAACCAGCTTCTTCTGTGTGCTTCACAAATATTAGCTGATTCTTTCCATCTGTGGAGAAAAATGTGAATGACTCTTACCATCTGTATTTCCAGAGGTACTAATACGGAGAGTATAAAAGCCAAAAAGAAAATCCCTTCTTTGCTGAAATCAGTGTGAAATTGTCACTGTGCATCAAAGTCCTGCTGGCCAGTGAATATCTAAAGAGCTGAGTCACAGCATTCTGGACAGCAGCCCTCAGCTCACACCTTGCTTTTTATAGGGGCTGGACACCAGGACAAGCAGGTTGCAGCAAAATATGAGCTGAAATCAGCAGTGACCTATGTAGTAGGTTTTAGGTTGGGTTTGTTTTTGGTTTTTTTGGGTTTTTTTTTTTTTGTTTGTTTGTTTTTATTATTATTTTACTTTACCTTCTGTCTTCAATGCCTCCTCCAAGAAAGATATCTTACAAAATAAAGAAATGACAACAAAAATACCTATGTAAAAGAAATATTGTTTTCAGGTCTCTTGCAACTGAATTTAACTACGTTTACTAGATTCTAAGGTCCTTTTTTTAATTGTAGGTAGTAATGGTTTCAGGAAGCAAACTTCATGTCTAAACCATGGAATTAAAACTTGAGTGTGATGAAGGATAGCCTCTCATATCATTTTTCCTAAAGATAAAAAAAAACCTCTCTTGCTTTACAATTCAGTTGTCCAATAGGTACTGAATATGATCCTCATACAGGAAAGCTTTAGTCATACACTTAAATGGAATATTTGCCTTAAATTTTTCTACATCTTAAATTGCAAGTTAWTCATTATATATATAAATTATWGTTTTTTATTACTAAACAGTGAATKTCAGCTGGGGTTAGTTGATAGATKGACAGAGGATGCTACAGTAGCAAGWAAGATGTTTCTTCCTCTGTATGAGGCAGAGAATGCYATGTCTAAATGAATAAACATTATAAAAGGCAGTTCAATTTTTRTATTTGAGCATTATTACCTTTCTGTTTCCTTAGCAACTTCTCTTTCCATTGTAATAKTTCTTTAATTTTAGTAATTAATCTTTTCTACTTCTTTGTTTTTTCCTCTTTTTAAACCATATTTTGACATTTGTCATCAGTTAGTAGCTGACAAAAATGGGAGACAACTTTTCTATGTATATGGACCCAAAATTCTAGCTCAGCTACAATTATAGTAATTAAGGCACTGCTAAATTCATGGTGCTTTTCAACCTTGAAATTTGAAATTATTTGTACTTGCAGACTTCATCTTTCCAGCAGAGGGAGATTTTGATTCTTTTTGGAAGTTGAATTTTCCCATCAGACTACTTAGTTAAAATGTTGGTTTGTATATTCCATGAGAACAGGAACTTCTGCCAAAACCACAATTGTTACAGCTCTTTAATGGTCTCTTATTTGTTTAATTGCCTATGCCAGTTGGCCCTAAAAGTCATATACCAATGCATTTTTCTTCATTTCTCTTAGATTGAGTCTCAGATTTTCTCAATGTTTGTCTGCAAAATTATGCAYTTAGAATTGATCTTGGAGCCATTGATTCTTTAGAGATCCTGTTTATTTATTTCTGTAAGTTAGTGGAGAAAGCTGGCTATCAGGATTTGGATTCAATTCTTCTAATGAAATCTGTGTCAAAAATTGGAAAGATTCTTTCCTAAATGAGGGGAACACCTTCATTGTGGCATATTTAGGGCAGTCAGAGAAAGAAAGTGTGTAASTATAAACAGGAATGGTTATCATCCACAGACATGCCAGCAGGGAAACTAATAAAAGCTTATTACATTTATGATGTTGTGTGATGGATTTCACTTTGTTGGAAATTATAAATGCTTTAATCATTTTTTTTTTGCATAGGAGGTGCACTAATTCTGAGAGTTTTATCTTCTTTTGGATTCCTTTACTTTCAAATTTTGTCCTCTATGAAGATGTTTTGAAAACTATGCAGAGGAATAGCAATTTACTTTACTTTATATTCTTATTACAATATGCATATGTAGATTTCTTTCCATTTTTTTTTCTTTGTTTCTCATATATGAGTGTGAGGGCAGGGGATTATAAAAGCTGTTTATATGTAGAAAGAAAAGGACTTAAAATGTATCAAAAGTAAARAAAATATGTCACATGTGCAGCTTGAATTTAGCACTCTCTTGTACAACCTTTGCATATACAATATATTSTGTAAGATCTCCCATTTATCTATTTGATGGATAAATGATAGGAAAAGAATGGGCATATTAGTTGATATATGTAAGTCTCATTTCCTTATAAAGGGAGACTTGAACAATTTACTTCCACCTGTCAGCAGTTATAGATTGTGTTTGGCAGCACACATCCATATGACTCATACCAGACTATATTTAGGATACTGAGGAAAAAACAGAGGTTGTGRTACTGTTGAGAATATATTCACTGGAAACCAACATCCACTGGTTCTGTTGGGTTTTAGTCAAGCAGTTTGAGCTTAACACCCAGTTTGTAGCTCTTTAACTTATTTATCAACCACCATTGAATATGTTCTTTAGTGTTCATCATCTGTAACACCCGATCATCTCAAAATCATTAATTGAAATTATTTCTGTAAAAGTCCCTTTGACAAAGAGTGTGGAAGTGGCATTTGGAGAATTAAAGCTCTGAGTTTCAGTACTATAAAGAGGTGGAGGCTACAGGATTAAAAGATTTTACCTTTTGGATGCTAAAATTGCACAGATAGCTTCAGTTTTTTTCATGCACAAATTGAAAGAATTTCTTCAACACCTTGTTAGGTGTGTGACCTGATTCCAATCAGCTATGTTTAGGCTGCTCATTATGAAAAATGAGGGTTGTTTGAGGTAAGAATGTGTGAGGTGGAACAGCTGGGAAGTGCACAAAGTTAGCAGCAGTCAGACTAGCGGAAGCAAACAAGGACAAAACAAAAAAATGAACCTTGCAATTAGAAGCCAATCTCCAATCCTATTCCTTCCCAAAACATTACCGACTGTCAGAGCTCATGATTTGCGGGTTGGATTTTGCAAAAGCAATAGGAGAGGACAGGGCTGTGGAGGGTCGGGCAGGGCAGGACACGCTGTCAGAGCTGYCTGCCCACACCAGAAGGCTGATGGATCTTTGCAATTTGTGGTTCTGCTCCATATCCTGGGGGGGATGCACGCTGCTGACACCAATCGCCTGCYCATTCACGCCCGCCTTGCAGCAGATGGACAAAGTTTGCTTTGAATGTGGAACACGTTTGTGGCAGATAGAGCATTCACTGAATTTAAGAGCTGCCCAGTAAAGGCTCTCTAATGTGATTTTCAGAGGCTTGTAACTCAATGAAACCTTAATGAATACCCTCGGATTGAAAGCAATATAAAACCCCTTAGATTCCAAGTACCAGTGCCAAAGTATTGTTAAAGGTTTTTAGAGGGAGAATGTAAAACTGGCAAAACATATTTCTCTTTCTCCCCRTTTTCGCTAATCCCTTCTTCTGAAATGATGTGATTTTTTTTTTTTACAAGAAACTTCATCTGAAGTGATTAAAAGCCCAGGCTGAAGAAATAATACACACATTTCCAGTGCWGAAGGTTAATGTTAGCCTTTTATAYTTCTTTGTTGAGTCATTTTGTGYCTTTCTGACATATCAATTGTACATTATATCACTGCAGATATTTTTATGTCAGGCCATCTACTTTCAGGTTAGAGAAAGCTTTTGCAGTCTTTAAGCTAGGTAGTATTTTGTGCTATATTTTTTATATCTTCTTGCTTCAGTGAGACTTTAAGCTAAGTATTTTTTTTTTCTGTTTTAGAAGCACTGTTAATAATAGTGTTTAAAATACTGAAAATGTCAGTGTCATTAAGTGGTGACACGGATTTGAAACCAGCCTTTATGGAAGATTATGTGTGTCATTTAAAACATATTTTCACAAGGTGCTCTCTAAAGTTGCCATTGCAGTTTTCAACAYGGTTTGAGTCAAACTGGAGTTTGTATCCTTGTATAGAAAATGATGGGCAGTGTGGAAGTGATGTAATGGTATTTTCTGYAGAGGAAGGAACTTTCTAATTAAAATGGCTCAAATCCTGTAACATGTTGTGTGCACAAACTATAAAGTCCTTCCTGATTTGGATCCACCCAGCACAACACAGGCAGAAGGTGTTATTTCAAGATGCTTATCCTGCRGCTCATCTAAGCTGTTCAGTTCTTKTGCTTATTGTTAGTTTATAAAACACTAATACTGCAATAACCTTTAGAAATATRCCCCTTGGTTACAGAACAAACATAGTATAAATTACAGTTCTTGACCCAGAGCTTACAGTTTCAGGTTTTATTAATATTAATTTCTTATTTCTTTTGTACCTGGAAAAATCAACATCTAGTTCCCATTTGTCAAAATGAATTATTTAGGATATGCCATTTTTGGGGGGAGCTTCAAGTGTGGAGGTTGAAGGCTTGATTAGTCTTTCTTTTCTATTTTCTCAGGTGTTCAAAGTTGTTTCTCTATCGCAGCTCAGTTTTGTTTAAAATAAAATTAATTAGCTTTAATCAATCCAGAGGAATAATCCTCAGGCTACATTTGTAGACACCATATTCATTGTGTTGGATGTTTTCACTTCCATTCCTCTGATTTCTCTTACCAACCTCAGGTGTTTTGTGTCCTTTCCTTTCAATAGCCTCATTTATGACTCTTTCATCTGTAAAAACAATCAGTTCTGTCCTAATTAATTAGCTGACATTTAGCTGATGTTAGAGTGCTGTTTCAGTGCAGTGATTTTGGGGGTATTCAGAAGAAATAGAAGATCGTGTCTTTCATAAAACTGCTTTGTGCTTTTTGAATATCCAAGCATTATAGTTCCTTATCTCAAAACATCACATTTCAAATCCTGAGTTGATTTTGTCTGTACTTTTGCCAGCCAAATAACTAAGATAACTGAATTGGGTTTGCACATCAGTTGTCATAGCTACCTGCAATATATCCCTGAATCTGCCTGGGTTTACCTCTAATGAGAAAAAGGTTACATTTTTCTCATAAAGCCTCCACAATTTTATTCAGCTGTGAAGGACCTGTGAAATACTGTCAGACTGGTATGGTCTGTTACAAAAATCATGCAAGCTTCCTCTTTYCAAAAGTCAGGATCTAATTCTTTTTTCTTCACCACTGAATAGGAGGTCAGGTCCCTCAAATAAAGTTTCAGAAAGACAGAGGCAAACCCAGTTTTATGATCACCACTTTTCTGTCTCAACACCGTGCCCCCACATTGTTAGACTGTGCTCAGTTGCTCTCATGGCTGATGGGATAAGCCTGGGTTGTTTAACTCTGCCAGGTCATGCTGAGTATTTCAGCTTTGCCCGTGAAAATCTACATAATTTAAAAAAAAAAAAAAATTTAGACATCTTATGCATGATTTTCAGGGTTTTCAGGTGAGTATCCATATATGGATCAGAACTAAATTAATGAACTTTAGTTTAATCATAATGACATTGTGTAASTTTTAGTTCTATTGAAGTTTTTACTTTCATTTTACTGTTATTCTGGTGGTTATAAAGTGTCAAGATCTGTCTCATTCCCTAAAGAAGGGGGCTARAAAAACAACCTCTATTCCATGTAAATTTGTCTTAATAAGTATTTATCATTATATGAATGATATGAATCAGATAATTGTGTCTTTGTGATGTGAGCTGCACTCCAGCACTGGTCACAAACTATGATTCTTGTATTGCTCAGCATGCTCACTGAAAGCATGGTTACCTCTGATGTGGTAAAATCTGCTTCTGTTGGTCTGTGAACTGTTGCAGAAAACAAATCACAGACTCTTTAATTTGGCATTTAAATGCTGTTGTGTGGTGTTCAGTGGTGACACTGCCAAACGAGAGGCACCGCTGCAGAACTTCACACTGGTGTGTTGGAAATTCAGCCCCCATGGACTCTTGGCTTTGGCTTTGTCTGTTCTGCCATCCCTCCCAGCTGGACTCACTGCTATCCCTGCTCAGCTCAGATATCCTCATGTGACCCAGGAGCAACATTTGGG
>NW_026623782.1:105912-150335 GCF_030028575.1 Malurus melanocephalus | reverse complement strand
AAAGCCTGATTTGCTGTCTTTAGCAAGTTAATMGATTCTTAAATCTTTAGACAGGAGATATCACTTGTTCCTGATCCTTGTAGCATTTTGGAGGGATAGTCCCAAAAAGATGTATTCAGAGTTGTACACAGAGTAGATTTCTTGAGCTCTTGTGTTATATTAATTATGTGATCAGTATATTCTGTATTTCACTGTCTTGCTCATATTCAGAGAGCCTCTAACTTGCCAGAGATTTTTAATTTTTTTTTCTTCTGAATGGGAATATAACAAACAGATGTTTGTTTTTGGCTCCATTTCTGCATTCTTTGAAAGCCGGAGAATTAAATTGCTGACATTCAGACAACACTAATTCACATATCCAGGGAGCCTAATTTGCCATCCCTGAGATTCTGATTCCTGGTGTTCATGGGTTTAAAAACCATTTCAGTGACACAATATAAGAATAGGCTGGGGAGTTTCAATAGTATGCTCCTGCTAAACATAATCACATTTTCTAAACATCTGTGTCATTACTGGTGTGATTCATCTCTAAGCTGTATACAGCTGTGTTTGCAGCTTCAATTAACAGTCCTCTAATTTCATATCCATCTCATGTCRCTAATTTAGTTAATTTATTCATAATTAAGAGTATTCTATTTTCTACGAAGGTCTGTTGAGCTAAGTGCCTTGTAAAAAAATTTAAAAAAAAAAAATAACCCTAAGGCCAAGGCTTTTTGATTCTTACAATGGCTACATCAGAACAAAAATGTCATTATTGTACCTAAAGGGAAGACAAGATATAAGGAACATTTCTTCTTTTCTCGCTGTGGAATGAGGAACCTTTGGAAGGTATTGGCTTTGTGTTTGAAAGCAAATGAACATGTTCTTTTCTCCTCTTTTTCACCCTTCTCCCTTTTGCCCAAAATCAAATGTAATTCTGTGGTTTAAACTAATGCAGTCGGTTTTAATATGTAAAAGATACCTATAAAAAGGGCTTTACRAGAAGAGRTATGTGGCAGACATGAATCATTCTRCTTCATGYATTTTTGTTCTTTAACATTTGTATTTTAGAGTATAATGTGTTTAAAAGGACCTGTGTGGTTAAGAGCTGTGAGATAACTTAAAAATTAACCCTGAGACACACTCACATGGAAGATAAAGACTGTCTTAGTATTTATCAAAAACAAATGTTTGCATTTTTAGAAAATACCTTTTGTCTATCAGTGCAAGAACAATTTGTGAAAAATGGGTTAGAAATCCTAGAAACATTTTTTTTTTTCCAGTTGTCCACAGTCTAATGATGTTCTACCATTTTTCCAGGGTTGGTTACAACTCCCCAATATTTTGTAAATACAGATACTGCCTTCTCTATTATCTTCACAAGCCCTACAGGGAGACTTGTTCTAGGAAGTGTCTGCAATATTAAGGAGTTGTATATATAAACAGCTCTCCATTTAAAAAAAAAATTAAAAATTAGAAAAACAAAAAAAAAAAAACCCTCCTATTTATCAGGAAGGGTATTTTGATATTTGCATGTTAGGGGTGAGGTGAGCAGAGCACTGAGAGTTCAGCATCCCTTTCTGGAAAAGAAAAGAGAGAGAAATACAGGACAGCCTTCCCCCTTGAAAAAAAAAAATAGCTGCTTGAGATAAGTATTAGTCTGAGTATTGCTATAATTTGAAGTAAACAGAGGGAAGTTGYACAGAAAACATTGAAATAGTGTGATCAATATGTTTCAAGCAGAGCTGCGAGTTTTTAATGACAGCTGCTGAATCCTTTATAGCTGAAAATCACAGTTGTCTGCTGCATTTTCCTTTAATCTTCCCCTGCCAACAATCTCCTTGATGCTCTTTTTAGTTTCTCTCRTTGCTCTTTTTCTCCTTGAAGCTTCCTTTCTTCCTCTTTATATGAGCTTCTCCTTGTCTGTCATGCCATCTACACTCGCACCACTATATATTTAAAAAAAAAAATAGGGAGGAAATCATTAAACAAATAAATGGACACCACAGCTAGGAAATTTRTAATCTGAAATGAGAAGAAATGAGAGGGATAGAGAGAGGAAAAGTGCAATATATGGTGAGGTAGGCTTTTAGTCCTGGCAGTTGTATGAATYACAAGCTTTTCTTTTCCCAAGGAAACTCTTTAAGATCAGTGTTAGTGAAAGATGCAGCCATGGTCTAAGCAGACCTCTAAAGCTCTTCAAAGCAGACAGTCTCATAATTTTATTTTCTGTTACTTGTCAAATATTAATTCTGAAATGCAATATTCTGAAGAGAATAAAAGTTTGAACCATTTCAACCTTTTAGCTGCATATTCTGTGTATTTAGCAAATAGAATGACAGTTGCTTGCTGTTCAAATTCCAGGTTGCCCCATCTTTTTTTGATTAAAATGATGATTAGGGTTAAAGGAGATGATAGCAGTTTACCAGGGTCCTGCTCCACTGCAAACTCAGGGTAAGAGAGGGTGATTCAAATGCCTGCAGAAAGATAGATTATCACAGGTTGCTCAATTTCCAAGCTTCTATGGATTTTTACTACCTTTGATATTTGTGTAGATTCTCCAGATTTTACTATGCAAAAAAAGGAAACATATTTATTTTCATTACACAAAAAAAAAGCTAATTATTTTTTTCCCTCTAAGGAGAGATGGGTCTTCAAAAGGGAGCATGTATGTTTTTTAAATTTTATTTTATTTGTATCCTGCTCTGGAAGTTTGCTGCTTTTTCTTTTCYTTTTTCTTAAACTACATAAAATGATAGGGCAATTGTATCTTTTACTTCAGATGCTAAGTTTAAACCCTGTGGAAGTCTGTAAACCTATGTGAATTTATATTTTAAAGATAATTGCATATGATTTGCTAATTTATTTAGAGAGATGCCTGTGCCACAAGTTGGAAACAAACACTCAGACCTTGAATCATCTTCCTGCTTAAATTAAGTTTTTCAGATAAAGGTTTGGGGGTTCAGTTCTAAACTGTCAAGTCCATGACATTAGACATGGGATTCCCATCTGCATTTTTCCCAAAAGAGAATTTTGTGCATGCAGCGTTATAAAAAATGTGGTCAGTTTTTATCCTCTGCATACATTTGCTGACAGAGAAGAAAAAAATACCTGTCAAGAAAACGTTGAGACATTTTTGTGTGTTTAACATCAGAGGATAATTTCACTTTCACATGAGTGCTGTGTCACACTTGCTGTCCCATACAGAGTGAGCTGTTGGAATGACCAGCTCCCAATTTGAGTCCTGGCTGCCCCCATTGGTTTGCTCATCATTTGTTTTGCTTTATCATATGCCTCTTTTAACAGAGAAATCAGCATTATTTGCAATAAATATTAGTCTTGAACTGCACTTCAGTTAATATTCTTCCCCCACTCCGCCCCCCAAAATAACAACTCTTCAAAGATTGCTCTCTGATCTTAAGTAATGAAATTAGAGACCTCCTAGCTGTCTGAAATCTCTTTCTCTGGATCAGCCAACACCTAAAATGTTTATGTTAAATGTTTACTTGTTATGTAAAACAAGAGTAGTGATTTTGAGTCACTGTCACCTGGGAAATAGATCTGCTTTTAACTGACCAATAAAACAAACCAGCCTGGGCCTGACCAAAAAAAAAAAAAAAAAAAAAAAAAAAACCAGTCAGAAAGGAAGGGGAATCATTCAGGCCACCAGAAGATCAGAGATTTTCCAGTTAGGAAAAAGCAATTTTTCCCTCTGATAGGGTCTCCCCATCTGGTCCTGGATATAAGAGCAGTGAGTGCAGTGCCTCACCTGTGCTGTCCTGCTGCCTTGAATGGAGGGCACATTCAGAGTCAGCAAAGGATTTATCTCCGTGGTTCCTGGCCATGYCAATCTGTTACCCTTCACTTGTGGAAAATTTTCAAAAGTTCTTGGCCTGTCACACTACATGAAAAAGTCTGTGCAGATTTGAAAGCCTAGATTTGTTTCTGAGGGGGTTTTATGTGCTGGCTTTCCACTCCAAGAACCGTATAAATCCCATTAAAGCAGCAGCCTCTCAAACTGCTTCAGCAGGTTTTAGTYGTGGATTTTCTTTCTTTCTTTTTGGAGTATTCAGATGCATAGGTGAACTTCTAGAATTTTAATTATATCTGTATCTGATGAGCTGCAGAAATGTGTAAAAGGGGTTTGGGTGAGATTTAATTTTAGATAGCCGCTTAATTAACTGTATTTGTAAAAACCAGTGCAGCTTTAATTAAATTTCTCTACATTAATTCAGTTATTTAATTGAAAATTTGTTGGGATAGTCCTTACAATTTRTAACTTCCTGTAGGAGAATCTTAAATAACAGATCATAATAATAATTTACAATAAAACCCAAACTGTACTTAAGTTTTTGGTAATTTCTACTGTCCCTTTGCAAATAGCAGAAAGGGGCTTTTTATCCTAAATATTTATTCTGGTTTGTGGGTTTTGAAACAGGATTGAGCATCTGAAAACTCAACCTTTAAGTGGTGATTGAAGATAATTTTTTCTCTTCTCATGTGTGTTTGGGCTGGTTTGTTTTTATCCCACATCAGCTGTTGTCCCTTTTCCAATGTTTTATTGTCTTGTGCTACTACAAAACTACCACCTGCAATACTTTTTGAGTTTGAAGTGAGATGTGATGCACAGGGAAAGTTGTCTGAGCTGTGGGACTGCAAGATTCTGTGCTGCCAGAGGTATCAGGAGGGAGCAGGTCCAGTGATGGGAGCAGGAGCCAGAGCCACTTTGGTCCTTGTGTAGGATGTGTAGGACACCTGCACATTTCCAGAACTTCTCTTGGGTTCCCTGCTCTGCTGGGAGAGATGTGGAGAGGCAAAGAGAGGCTGGAGCACTGCACATCCCTAGAGGAGGGTGTGCAGGAGTTTAAATAAAACCTTGTGCTGTGCATCTTCCATCATGAGAAAAGGGTAACCATTTCACACTTAGGCTGCACTGACCTGTAGSAGAAATATATGTAATATGTATGTTCTGAAAAACATCAGGTAAAAATTAGAAGTCATTTCAACTTATGCTCCATTTCTGAGCCTACACCAGTGATCACTGTCCAGTGGAAGCACTCAAAATTTCCAATAGTGTATGCTTGTCTCCACTTGAAACTATTTCCACTACATTTCCCTTAAAATTCRAAAATTAGTTTCATTGATATTTTGCCAAGGAGAATGTTCCTTCCCAACACCTATTGCATGCATCAGTTACATAAATGGTAACTTTGTGTCCTTTTAGCACAGCTGGATGTTTTCATTGATTTTTCTTATCTAATTCTTTAGCTTTCCTTCATATTTTTGTCTGTGGTGCACTGTCTCTAATGTGTACAATATAATAGAAGAGACCTTCATGTCCTTCCTGTGTCATATCTGTCAGGTTATAGATTTAAGACATACAATCCTGTAAGGGCATACAATCCTACTTGTTTGTCGTCCTTGAGGTTCCTTTCTTTCTGAGTTTATTTCCTTCTGCTTTGTTTGTGTTGCACCACGTTGCTTGAAATGAAGTTTGATTTCTCTGTGTTCTTTAATTGTTCAGTGAAATGAGCAGTAGGAGTGTGAATTTCCATGAAGATATAGTGCAATACATAAATCAGGAAGTTGGATAGGATGTTAGGCTTGTGAATTCATGAGCCATTGTTCCCAATGGTGGGAAGTGCTTCCAAATGAGCCAAAATAACTTTTTCACAAGAAAGTCTGAAATAATGAACAACATCATAATGATCTCAACCTCCTTGGCCAACGTATGAGATGGGTGGTGGCTCTTCTGGGACAGTTGCTGTAGTTTCAGTGTCTTTGATAGCTGATGTAATGTCTGCAGACTGTTAGAGCTATAAAATTACAAATCCAGAAACTGGTGACAATTATTCTCCCTCTTAAAATTATATGCACTTATTTTAAAGGCTGTCGGCTCTAACAAAGAGTTCACATTCTAATATTTTGTATTATCAGTTTGGAATATATATATATATATATATATATATATATGTAACAGTGTCTTCTACAGTCAGATTCCAGGGACTATATTTCTTCTATGCCATTCCACCAAAAATGGTTTATCCTGATTAATTTCATAGTCATGCATTATTAATTATTCCAGTGAAGTCCATCTTGCAGCTCCCTTGGCAGTGTTTTGCTTGGTGGCCTCCATGGCCARGTACATTTCAGCCACACCAGTTCTTGCGCACAGAAGGAGATGCCCACTTTAACTTTTGTTAAACTTAAATGTCAACACACAGTTGGACTGCAGGAAGATCAAGATTCAAAAGAGGCACCAAGTCTGCAGCTCATTTTAAAGCTTTGAAGCACAGCTGAAGACAAAATACTTCACCTTTCTAACAAATATGAAATAGGCATTCACTTAAAATTTGATGTGATATACATTTTGCATAAATGCTTTGCCTTTAAAATAATAAATAATATCCAAGTCTGATTACTCAGTAATCTGCTTTGGGTTTACAAATTTGTACAGTCTCATGACAGTTCATAGTGTGGGAAATGCAGCTTTTAGATCATGACTTCCACTGTTGCTAATATTCTCTAGTTAATTTACRCTGGTAACAAAAGGAAATGGCTCATTCAGTCTGCATTTATGATATAAATGGTAGAATTCTTAAAGACTATGACAAGAACATTTTGAATATAAATACTTTAAGATACTATAATATTAATCTATTAGGGAAGAAATGTTAGCTGCAAGTATAGGAGTTGGTGAATGGTTTTCCAATTAATAAGAAAATCCCACTTCTGTTGTTAAACAATTTCAAGAGCTCGTAAAAGTGACAGAAAACTGGCAGGCAAAATGGTTTTGGTGATGTAGGAGTTGAGATTAGTAATGCATTTTCTCAAGGGAACAATGTTTGAACAAGTCCAAGRTTTCATTTAAAACTTCTAAAATGAGGGGGGGAAAGGGCTTTATAAAAATTACATCTTTTGTCAGCCTAACTTACCTTTGAAGGCTGTCCTCACAATTSCAGTGTTATTGATTCTGTTTTGGAACCATAATGCAGTCACAAATGAATGATTATAAATCTTGGTATATTTCAATGATTATAACTCTTGGTGTATTTCACTTTTGTAACTTTAGTGGATGTAGTCATGACTGTGCTGTAAAAGTGCATAATCAACGATACCAAACCTGTACTGGATCAGAGACAGGAAAAAWTGCTGGTCCTGGAGTGAATTGGTTCTCTAGAAATTAAATTTTGTGCCTCCTTAACTCAGTGTATTTAACCTTATACAGTGAAACGTGAAAAACAAACACAAAARCCCCCATGCCTGTTTTAAAAGTGTGGTGTTCCATCCATTATATTCCAGAAGTCCTTCCAAAGTCTTCAGAAAGTTCAGATTTTTGCTAATTAGAAAACCACTTGACAAGAATGATGTGGAGTTTCTGCTGGTCTTAYTGAAGGAAACAGCTAAACCTTAATTCTGTACTTCTTAGGTACTATTCTGTATTTAATCAKACCATATTTTTTTTGTGAAGTGTTCTAATTATAGTCACAATTTAAGTTCTGGGTTGATTTTGGAAGGAAAGWAGTTTTTGTATATGTATGCTCCTTCCCATATGTTTACACACACATAYCAAAACACATTTTCTGACAAGGGAAACAAAAATATGTTTGAGAGCTGACAAGCAGGTATATAATTTATTCTTGCTGTACTAGGCTATCACAACACACACACAGATGGTTGTCTGGGAAAAAAAAAATCCTGTGAAATGAATTTAAATCCAACAAATACCTCTGTATAGACTTTGAAGGATTTACCAGTTTCATGGAAAGTATTCCAGATTAAAGGAAAAAAAAAAAAAAAAAAAAAAAAAAAAAAAAAAAAAAAAAAAAAAAAAAAAAAGGCAAGTTGTCATGATTTTTTATTTCAAAGCAATAGAGAGACTGGCCAGTTTTTCTGTTTGAACATCAAAGTGCACTGGAGTGGGCAGAAAAGTATATTTTTAAGAAGCCTAACCTGTACAATGCTGTCACAACAGAGATTCTAATAATTATTTTTCATCTTTACTTTTGGCCACACTTTAAAGAACGTGGGGAAAAATCTTTCTATGAGGCGGTGCAGGCTGTGCATTTTTGGAATTTTGAGGCTACAGACTCCTAGAGGGGTTGTGTTGGAAGGGTCCTTTGAATATCATCTACTCCACCCCCCTGCAATGAGCAGGCACATCCTCCACTAGATTGAGCCTGTCCAACCTGACCTTGGATATTTCCACGGATTGGAAGGATGACTGCTAGGCAAGACAGGAAGAAAACACAAAAAACTGAACAAAAAAAAATGGGACTCTTAAACTCTGAAGAATAACTWAAAACATGCAGAATGTCATAGTATCAAGGAAAAAAAGGAGCTAAAGCAGAACGTAATAGGAAACTGGCAATGGGGAGGGGGAGGAGCAAGGTGGGAGGTGAGGGAACTTCTTGTTGGCATTGGGAGTGACAGCAGAATGAATTTATCTCTTTGTTAAGTATTTTATGCACTGCTTTGAAAGTTTATCTTTCAACAGAATCTGAACTATAAAGAAATCAGTACATTTTGCGCATAGGAGCCTCTAAAGTTGTATTTTTTCTTTACCAAATTCTGCACCTTTAAGATACATGATCCTGTCAGTTGTCCTCTCATATAATGAGCATTAACAGCTCRAGATCTGCACTCCTGGTTTCTCAGCTGTTGCTTTTTTCTCCTTTTTCCTCCCTGATTGTCATGATTGTTTTCTCTTGCACAASACAAATGSTAAATAATAAGACAGTGTAATGGTRCARGCAGCTGRACTAGAAACACACTGATAGAATGCATTTGCTTGGGGAAATGCCATGGAATGGTCTTACAAGGACATATATTACAGAATCAAATGCAGGCCCAGTTTCACTGAGGATGGTTTTTTGKTTTTTTCTTTTCTAAAATACCTGTAGGCTTGGAAAKTCAAGTGGTTTCATTCTCGCTGCACCTTGATCAGTTCACCAGCTCTTCTACTGCTTTCTCAAACTGCAGTTTGGAAAGTTACTTTGGGATTTGTAGCTACCTTACAGCCTCACATCTGCCACTGCTGGCAACTGCAGAGGATAAAAATTACCCAGTCAAAAGCAATTACAGATCATCAGAGTGGAATCTGGCTTCTGCAGCCAGAAAGCAGTCACGGACATAGAAGTGTRGTCCAGCTTTGCTATTCCAGCAGTGTGCAATCAAAGCACTTGTTTGTTCAGAGGAATCTTACTGTACAGTGGAGTTTCTGACTGAATAGACTGTCTAAGTAATGCCTTCTGTCTTAGGTTTGGCTGGGTAAGAGCTTTGGGTTTTTTTTTCCTGAGACTGTGGGGGAAGATTATGGAGGTTGTGCAAAGACTGTCAGGGTAGGAAAAACAAGACATAACAGGACCTGCAGAGAGTGAGTTCTAATAARAGAAAGAGAAGGGAAAAGGGAAAACCTGCCTACAGAGAGGATTGTTTTTATTTTTGTTTTTGTTTTTTTAAGAGATAAATTTAAATAGGCATAACAAAATTAAAGTATGTAACTAAATTATATTAATARGCAAAGAGAATGAGTGAAACAATAAGTGGACTAACAAAATTTGTCTGGCCATATATATAACAAAAACAAAATTTCATCTGCATAGTATTAAGTGTAAAGACTGACATTATTGATTCAGGATGGACAGACAATAGCTAACACACTAAGATSGAAAGATTTCAGAGTTAAAAGACTCAACATCCACAATTTTATTCTATGGGTTTTCATTAAGTTAAAAAAGTGAGTGTGAACACAAACCCTCCCAGTCAAATCTTTGTATTTTCCATTTGTAAACTTCTGATTATAAATTATTCCTTTCTAAATAAAGCTACACAAGGCTCAGCTCAGCTYGGAATTCCTCTGCATGTCTCATTCAAATGTATAAATTCATTGCAGTAAATACTGYATTGAACAAACATGATTTCATTTGCTTTTTACAGATGATCTGATTGTTTTTGACACAATTTGTCAAAAAGTTTACATAAATTTATTTTTTCCTTCAAATTTCCTTAGAAATCCCAGCCATCCTGATGTATTCATGTAGGTTGAACCTGCCTGGATGTCAGGTGCCCCCATTGCTGCTCTCTCAGCCCCCATCTCAGCAGGGGAAAGTGCAGTGGGTGTTACAAWGGCTCATGGGTGAAAATAAGGACAAATTATTTGAAAATAATTTCAAATGAGTCACTCCACGTCCTGTGAGAGGCTGCCAGAAACTTCCCCCATGTCTGATAGAGCCAGTGCCAAACAGCTCCAGGAGGGACGCACTGTCATACACTGATGGTGTTGCCTTGGGGGGTTTCTTACCTTCTGTAACACCTGAGAATAAATTTCAATCTCAGAAGTGTTAATGAAATTTTATATAAAAACACATCATCTGATCTTCTAGCATCGAAGCAAATAGTAGTGTTGGTTTTACAGAAGCAATCAAATCCATCCTCGTCTCTTAAACTGTCCATATGGTTAAAGATGCTCTTTCACTGCTTTTTAAAGGCATTTTATAGAAATTATGAGGACTGTTCATAGACATCCCTCTTAAGTTTTATGAGTTATGAGACCGTGTTGGTTTTGGTTTTTTAGTCTTGTGGAGTCCTTTATTGAGCATGCCCTTCACAGTTAAGTCTTTGATAAACAGATTTTTTTCAAGAGAATGCTAATTCTTTCCTTTATTTGCCTAGCTTGAAGGCCACACGTCAAACTGCCACCATGATAACAATAGTTTGTAAGTTAGACATTCAGAAAGGGTTTCTGACTTAGTAAATTAAAGTTTTGTAGCTGCTAATTAAACTGCCTGTCAGTGCATTATATGGGGCTGCTGTACAGATACTGCAAATTCAGTTTTTGAGGCTGGCTTCAGTCTGTGTTGGAAATCTTGTCTTTGCTTCTCTCTTGTTCTTAATCCTTATTCCACAAACTTGAATTGCACTCCCCTTCTGTGACACTTCATCTCAGGTTTTCCATCTTTCTCACTGTCTGAATTCTCCAAGATCTCTTCTATTCTTAGAATTTCCCAATTCYCTGCTCTTAGAAACAGATGAGTAGTAAGGCAAGCCTAAAAAGAAATAAATKACTTACTTGGGAGGGAAAGTTATAAAATACAGATAGCTGTGAAAATAAGCTGGCAAATTTAAGAGAGGTTTTTATGGCATTCAACAATAAACAACAAAAACATTTTTAATAATGTAATTTATTTTCTGGAGGTGAAAGGATATTTCTCATGTTTAAAGCTGCACAGATGATAAATGTATTTTAACAACTCTACCATGATATCTATGCAAAAGTTTGTAYCATTCACTTTTTAACTGATAATTGTAGTTCTTGTTTGCACCAATATGAGATCTTTGAAAYGGCAATAGTGCAGACCAGTCACAGTTTTCCCAGAAACACAAAATACCTTTAATTCCACCCACTCCTGTGGGGTTGCAGCTTGGAGCTTTGTTCCACTGGGAAGGAAGATCTCTGCTCATGGGAGGATCTGAATCTGTGAAGTGGATGGATCTGGGGGTTGAACAAAACCATTTTCAAATATTTCAGCTTCATCTGAAATCTCTACAGATTGACAGTGGTAAATAGAGTATTCAACTTTTCAAAGAGAGGGCTAATGAAAACAGATTTAAGATGAAAACTGCATGTAATGTTATTGGAATTACTTGAACAAAATTTATGGCCCTTACCAGGTGCAATATATGATAATGGAGGTTTTTGACACATGTGAAGTGATGGTTTTCTTGAATGCATGTGTACACTGTGATCCTTCATGTCAGGATAGCTCTTAACCTTCACTATGCACCATTCTACATCCTCTGTAAATATGTGGCATAGCCTTATTCATTTATTTATTTGTTTGTAATAAGCACCTTTTCTTCTCAAATGGAATAAACTGGAAAACAGTGAATGTATCTTCCAACTGAAATTTGAGTTTTTTAACATTGTGGTTTAGCAGTATGGGCTATGTATAACTTAGGTGTTGCTTTCATGTCAAYTGGATTTACTCACAGATTAGAAAGCATAAATACACAGATTTTGGTCAGCTGCAGAATGAAGGCAGCTCCTCTCACAAGTGGTATCAAGCTATTACAGGAGTGTTGCCATTATCTTCAATCAGCACAATCCCAATCCTATCAGCAATTGCTCCCATTTGAACAGTTATTTGCCTAGAGTAATTTTATTATCTTTCAGCGTGCTACGTGCATGTCTTCCCCAGCGAGAAAAAGAGGCTTTTGTGYAAAATCAGGAGCTGTAGTAGTATTGAAAGAAGTTCCAGATAACAGGGAGCATCAAGCACTTACTGAGCTATGGTTGCTCCCCATCTTGGGCAGCTGCTGGGGTAGGGGACATTCTGCAGAAGTCATTGAGATGAGACGCCATCTTCAAAAGGTTCATTGGACCCAAACAATAAATAAAAGTTTGCTTAATCCATCCATCCAGTAATCTCACKAAATGAAGCTTTTCTTTTCATGTCGTGGCAGCACRTGATTGAGCAAGCAGTTTCAGTYATCTTGAAACAGAGTATTGTACTCYTGAGAATTCCAGATGTGAGAATATGGAGGAAACAAACAAATCATGTGAATAGATCACATTGTAATAAAACTGTCCTGATATCATCCTACTTGTTTCACCCTGCACAGCTAAAAAGGAGACCAAAGATGTGATGTATTTGGGGTAGTTTTAGGACTAAGGATTAGAGTGAAAAGATTTATCACTGTTGGTGTAACTCTCAAAGAGTATGGGAAGGAGAGAGAAGAAAATATGAAAGAGAGGAGATAAATGTTTAATATAGTGGCTGCTGCATGTAGAATCCTTTTGTGCACTATTACTCTAGAGTGTACCCCTATAAAGAACATTTTTGTCCAACCTTTCAYCTTCTCCTGCACCTTCTGTATCCCTCCTCCTCCATGCTTCAGTCTTCCCAAGAGTCCTCCTCCCTGGCATGCAARCTCACTTAGAAGAATACAGCTCTATAAAAGTCACATTTATACATATCTTTACAGGGTTATTCTGAGGTGTATGTCTTACTATGAGCAGAATTGTCTCGGGAGAGGCATATTTCTCTTCATTTCTGATACAGGAAAAGACTTTTGGCTTTCACACAACTCCTGAGTTAGAGTGGATAAACCTCACAGAGAATTCCCTGCATATGTTTTTTCATGGCACTACGTGTGTAGCAGCASAGCCTAAGCAATTGTTCAGCTCTTATTTATAAACTTTATTGGATAAAATTGAGAGGTTTACTACAGATTTATGAAAAATGTATTTTCACTGCATTTAGGGTAGCARCATGAGTTTGGGAGTGGGAATTGAAATTGCAAAAGGGAGCGAAGATGCTCAACAACAAATTGCMAAGACAAGAATGGGGAAATGGTGGGAAAGACAGGACTGAACATCAAAGTCTCTTGAATACTGATGGGATGATAATCCCAGGGGAATCAGAGGGCAGATGAGTGAAGGGRGTTGAAGGTGGTGAAAGAAAAAACTTTGAAATGGTAATCAGCTAAAAGTAGTGCTGAATAGAGACAATACTGACTGAAACCTCTGTTTCTTTTACAAGTAACCTGCATTAAATACAGGTCCAGGCTATGGGAATTCTTACTTGCATTTATGAGCAACTGTTCCCAAAACTAATGCTAGTAATGGCACTAGAAATTCACAAATCTGGGGGAAAGGAGCAATAAAGCRAATGTAATGAAAGATCAATGAAAGTGAGGGAATGTAACTAGAACTATAAAAGAATAATCTTCACCGGTGATGCTCAACCAATACAGGATTATTGCTTAGGCATTTGTTCTRGGGCAGATATAAAACACTTCTTGCATGACATTCTACTTACAGTTCCCTAAGTCACCAAGGAACCATTTCCCTTGGYACAAAAGCAGTGTATGTTACCTGACCTTTCAGAAATAAATGGTATTTTCAGTGCAGCATGAATTTATTATTTTTTATTAGCTTAATGAGAGAAAAAAAAATAGAAATGGCAAGAAAGAAAATCAAAGTAGCCATAAAATCATGTTAAGAGAGAGTATGGTTTTACCTTAGGGATGGATTATGAAACATTAATAAGAGCATTTTCAAATGAAGTACAAAAAAGAATTTATTATAAATTGTTTAGAAATATTTTTAAAGAGAATAGCAARGAGTCAGTTCTGTTTCAAAAGAAGAAAAACTATAGTGAAGAGAAGTAACAGTGTTTTAGCAGAGAAGCAAAATAAACAAAAAAGCCTACAAGAAAGTGTCAAATTTTTGTATCTTTACGGATGTATATTAAGGAGATGTAATTATGTTGTACATAATATTATTTTCTGTGCATTCCCTAAAACTGAAGAGAACATACCTGAAAAACCACATCTATCAACCAACCATGTTAGGGTAGAAACAGTAGATGGTTAGAGCCTAAAAGGACTAATGTTTCAGCAATAACAGAATCATAATTAATGGTTCAGCCTTTTCCTATTTCCTTATGGTATTTAACATAAGTAAGTAGGAAATCAGATAGCATAATTTTTTCTTGTGAATAATGCTTATCATTTATAATCCAGAACTCTCCAAATGGCCTGTGTTTTTAGCACCATTTAATAAGATTCAATAACACTGTCACAGCAGAAAGGTTTACATCCATAGTACAAAGAGAGGACTCACTTTAGGTTTGTCCCTCTTTCCTGATTCCCTGAGACTTCTGTTCCTCAGTTTTAATTGCAGCTGTTCACTCTGCTCTTGGTCACCATCATTCTTGTTAATTCCTTCAAGGTTTTTTTGCAGTTGATCCATGTGTGTCTTGGTCATGGTGCCTAGAGATGACCACAGTACACCACCTGAAAGTCACATGGATGAGGGGTAATCCTGAAGGATAGATAAAATAAAAAAATTTTTTAAAAAAGTGGAAACATTTCAAAGCATACAGTATTGAGGTGTGCAGGTGCCTTGATCTCTGAAGTCAGATTTGATCTCAGGAAGAATATGAGCCATGCTGAGCTCCTCACTGAGCAGTTTTACTCATCACAGATCACATTCTCTCCCTAGTTGTAGTCACCCGGCTCCCACTGTCTTTGAAAATGTCCAACTGCATCAAAGTGAGATTCATTTTAAGATCAATAACCTACCAGAGGCTCAGGGTAGCCTAYACATTCCAGTTTCTCTTTTCCCCAGCCTGCAATACAGAACTAAGAGCACATATAGTATAAGAGTATTTGTAGTTCCAGCTCTCAGCTGAWGGCAGAAGGGAAATCACTGAACCTTTGGCTCTGCATGTGAGAGCTCCAAGGAATACATTTTTATGGGGATGTATAGGAGATGCAGAAGAGATTTAAATTGGAATATGTTGAAAAAAGAGCTCATGAGAATTTTTTGGGTGAGGATTAAGGAGCAGACCAGTGTGTGTGACACTGTCTACTACAGGGCACCTAACCATGCAGAACAACTGGTATTTATTTATTTGAAATCAAAGCTAATGTAAATTGTAAATTGAAAACYTTTTAATTGGTRTAGTGCTGCTTTGTAAGAAAAAWAGTTRYTAAATRTCAATGTTTGTAAAATTACTTTCTTGGTATACTATAATAGGAGTACAGTAAAGAATCTGGCAGAAAAAATAGCTGATATTGATTAAATTGCATACAAAAATCATTATTAGAAAAGAATTGATGTGGCTGGGTAGTCAAAAATTTGAAAGCTTTGTTAAGAAATGCTCCAGAATGGAGGGCTGCACGGCAGATTCTTGTACTTCGAAAAGGCTGAGCCCATGTTCAGCTCATACCAGTTCCATAAAATAATTTATATCCTACAAAAGTTCATGAATAGAAATGAGGAMCATAAAGTGATGTGATGCTAGAGGTTTTTACAGAACCTCTAGCAGCTTGTGTGATGGCTTCTGTGGGAGCAGTGGGGATGTCAAATGTGAGGCATCCCTGACAGAATATCTTTTATTCAAAACAAAAAAAAAAATTTAACATTTTTTAAGAGAATTGTTTCCTAAAGATGTTTGTTCTAAAGATTTCACATGGTTTACAACTGTTTTATTCTCTCCAAATTTGGATGTTTTTGTTATTTAAACCTAACTTTCATTCCTTAGGCATAAAGATGCACAAAGCCTGAAGTGCACAGATTTGGGATTATAAAACAAAAGCCTAAGAAGCTATAGCTGGTTATTCACAGTAGACATATTAAGTCAAGATCATTCTTTTATTTACAGTTTTCTAAGGCTGTTTGCCCCAAGCTTTAAGATGTTTCCTGAATTTATATTACATTTTATTCTCTTGTTTCATCTGAAAATTAAAAGAATCAGTCAAGGTACAATACATTGTACATAGTTTTTATGATTTTTTTTTTTTTAACTGAAAGGAGAATTGCATGAAGTCACTCAGATTTCAATCTGCTGAAGCGCACAGTCCCACCATGACCCAGAAATACGAATTTAGTCTTTGTTACAGCCCTAAATGCATGCAAATAGCATTGTACTTATCTGTTTTTTTCTTTAACGTGGCAAATAAGCACATTTTTACGCTCTTAAAATATTACAGAAAGGCTGAACTTTTCACCAGAAAACTAATTGTCCTTAGCTGATTTTTTTTTTCAGCTCGGCAAATGTCAAGACTCAAACCTGAACTTCAGCAGTGGGAACAATGGCTATCAATTGCCTTTCCCCCCCTGCTGTTCCTCATTAAAAGCACAAAGTGTGCTTATTTAAATCCATCCTTATCGCCCAATGACTGAATTGGGCAGCTATTAGAAGTGCAGCAGATCAGATCTTCCTGTTTATTGATTTGTGAAGAGCAGACTCTCTCTCTCTGCTTTGACAGCTCCGAGTCAGTGAGAGCAAAGAAAGGAGATTTTCAGCTCCTGGGAGGAGAATTGCTGGGCAACATTAAAGAGGGTCTTGTAGGAGCCACTTTCCTTTGATATGCAGTCAAATTGSCTGTGCTTGGAGTCAAGGTCAGGAGGCTGTGGAAATGCTATGAATATGGTGGGGAAATTAAAGGAGTGTTATTTTAATGAGTTTTGTGTGTAAGCATGCTGATTGACACAGAAAATTGCCCTTCTCTTTTTGTGAGAACAGCTTTTGGTGAAGCAAATTTGGAAAAAAAAAAAGAAGTTTGTGTGTCCTTTTGCTGCTGCACTAAATATAGCTGTTTAGATGAGAATCTTCAATTCTTTCCTTCTTTTCTTGCAATTTTTCCTCAGAATCCCAGCCATTCAACAGTTGTCTTAACTCTTAACATGGAGCACTTTTTTAAACTAGTGATCTCATTTCTGCGGTTTCCTTTTTAACAAGCAGTAAAAATTGCTGCTCGCACACCTTCATGTAATTTTTTTAATAAATTCCTTGTCAAGTTCACTGCATGTGAATTCTCCAAGGGTGCTGAGCAGAGAGAAGCATCCCACCAGTCACCTTTTCTCACACAGCAGCTCACTGCAGAGAGGTTTAGCTGGAGATCAGAGCTCAGAGAAGCACCCCRGGGGAAATTTCCTCCACTGAACTTGTTCAGTTGAAAATCAAAGCTGTGGGCAAGCCTGTGGCAGGATTAAACCACAGCCAGACCAAAGTTATTACGGCTCTGTAGTGTTGGTACAGCCAAGATTGATGGACTGACAGGCCATTTTTTAGCTCTGTGCTGAGGCCACTCATTATTTGCTGGCACAAGGTCAATAATGGGATGGGTGTGCCTGTGCCTCCTTCCTCCTGCACATCTTGGAGCAGTTCAGCAATGCCAGCACTCCTCAACAGTTGCTGTTGGGTGTTTGAGAACATGGAAAATACTGAGAATTAAACAGCTCACATTTCCATCTTGATCCAGGCCTGCTTTGCAAAGTGGACATAAACACACACACAAAAAAAAGTGTGTTATATGTCATTAAAAAATTCTCAATTAAGCCTCAAAAAATAAAATTAAAAAAACCAAAATGCCCCAGAATTTAGTAGTAGACCCAAGTTAAGTCCATCAAAACCTTAGTCTGATTGCAGTGGAGCTGTTATAAAAAATGTTGCCAAAGTTGAGCCTCTACATCAGGTAAAGCACTGACAAACTATTCCTAATAACTGCATGACAGAGCTTTGCTTTTGTTATTGCTGTAATTTGTTTATCTGAACCTGATTATGTATTCAGTTCACATGGCTGCATCCAAGTGATGGGAAACAGAACTTGTTTCATCAAATGTTCTCAAAGTCTTTAAAGGAGAAGGATTTTAAATAACTTTTTTTTTTCCTTKCCAATTTGTTTAGCAGAAGCTGTTTCTGTACCGTATCGATATCTCTTAAAACCAGTGTAGGATTTTTAAGATTCCCATCTTCAGCCTGGAGAATRTTTACTGCACTGCTGTGGTTCTTTCATTTGTTATGATTGAAAGAAGATAAATGTTATGTAAAGCATTGGATTAAATAAATAATGGAAATGCATGTCTTTTCAAGCATGTATCCCCAGTGAGGAAAGGCAACGGTTCAAATATCCCAATTAAGGAAAATTCTGATGTTTGCTTCTAAGTCAAAATCAGATATAAAAATATTTTGTTCTGTTTAAACCAAATTCTTCTATCTTGATTCAGATAAAGCAATAGCTGACTTTTTAGAAATCAATTTWTTTATTTATTAGTAACATTTCTTGTGGAGAAATACTGCGGAGTTTTACATATCACAAAAYATTTATGAAGCCTTACATGGTTTCAGATTCTGTTATTTTATCATTTACATGTTACTTTTGGTAAAATTAATAGAAACTGACTGCAATAATCTTCCTTGCTCTACCATCAACAGTGAGTTCATCTTTTGCTACCTTTTACCTAAAAGCTGGTATGCCAATAAATCAGCAAGTGRTGTTTCCTAGCAGCCAAGTGGAATAACGTTTTGTACTCTCTGGTGATCTTTCCTGGAGAATACTCAAGATTTCTCAGTGTTTTATTCTTCTCTGTATTGACAAAATCTACCTCYAGACAGAGGTATTTCCTGGCTCACATCCAAAGCTGTTCACTTGGAAAGTTTACCCTGAAGTGTGCGAGGTATTTTATTTTGCTGATATACATATAAGGCTAAAAATCTTCAGGTTAATAATTTTGTGCACTTTAAAGGTCACCAGGATATTTTGAAGGGATTGAAATTCTCAGTTTTAGCACACTTATGGAAGCTGAATAAGCAGTGGACATGTGTATTCCCATGCTCTTTTCTGACCACAGTTTGGCTGTTGAAATATGAAACACTGCTCCCCACTGTGTGTTTGTAAAGTTCTCATTCCCTTTAGGGATTCCTCATGCCAGGAATTACTTTTTCCATCCTAACTGACTTAACAAAAAATATGTACTAATATAAAGGAGGAGCCATATGTTTCTTTATTAACCAATATTTCCTAATGACACAATAAGTGTGTTATGAGGTAATTTTAAGACAATCCTAAAGAGTATATTCATTTTCATTATATTTTCCAGTGTTTTTTATTTGCATTTTTTATTTGCACTTTCTATTTCTTTATGTATGTTTAAGATTATCTTTCTAGTCTTTTTTGAAAGGTCATTTCTTGGTTTAAAATAATAGCACATCAGATGATGTGCTATTAATGATTCTGTACTTAAGCTAATTATACTGATGACCACAGTAAATAAATAAATAAATTCCTATTGCTTAGTTAAACAAGATTTTGGGGTCTAGGGGTAATTTGGCAAGCACAGGGAGTCATATCAAATAGCTCATTAATTCTCTCATTATTTTTCCCTTCTGACTGTATCACACCCAGTTTCTATACAATTGTTCCCTCCTACCACCAACCAAAAAATTCCCTGAAAGTTTTAAAATATGGATTTATTTTCACTTGTGCAACCTATTTGATCCCTTGTCATGTATCTCCCAACTAGGTCAATTAAAACACACCAGTCACCCTTACCTTCTGCTCTGCCAGTGTTGATGGAACACCTTTTTTACACACAATATTTAAGTGAATCTGCTTCCTATCWGTTATTTTACTTAATATATTTGAAAAATATTCTATCATTACTTTCAAGCATTTTTCCTTGCTTTACCTAATCCCATTCTTAGGGCTAAGTTAATGACATCCTTCTAACTATGTAGGCTGTATAGGGGCTGGTAGATGTCATCCATATACCAGGGAATCCTATCGTGATCCCATCTTTTGGCAGCTTGCTCAATACTCCAAATATTTTCAAGGGTATAAAGATAAACCAATTTTTAAACTACCCTCTCTGTTTTAATGCAGTGCATCAGCCCAACAAAAACATTAGGAACAACATGTTCTTCAAAGGAAGAACATATCCCAAAGAAAGGGTTGAGGGGTTGTGATTTGACTGATTGAAAGAACAGAGAAATGTTTTTACCAGCTGCTCTTTGGTTAACCTCATTTCAGCACTTGGTTAAAGCATAGTTATCCCGTCCACATTAAAAGAGATTAATTTTTACATGCTGATTTAGGATAGTGTACTTTTAAAAGTACTTTAGAAGTAGTTTTTGGAAAGTATTAACAGATGGATGTTGTGACTTTAATATTGACTAGCAGTGTCATACTCTTTACATGTACATAAAGTCAGGCACATTTCCTACGCCTTTATTTGTCAGCCTTTTCATTTTCAACTTCTAGTTAAGATGGGTGGGAACCACTTTTTTTACCTTCTTTTTTTTAAGTGACACATTTAATCTCATCTAGACCCTGAAGGATGACAATTGTTTCAGGAACCTGCTTAATTTTAAACTGAATGTTCACTAATAAAAAAATTATCTGGCTATAATTGCTCTTTGTTTCTTCTGTAGAAAATAGTATTTTTTTTTCTTCTCTCCTAACAGGTGGCCATTGATGAGCGCATCAGGCAACTGCATGAAGCTCACAGGGATTTTGGCCCCACTTCCCAGCATTTTCTTACCAGTGAGTGATTTCCCATTTCCCATCCTTCTTGTGCAGTTTGCATACACATTTATTTGATATTTTTGTAGCCATGTGCTAGTTGGTTTTTTTTGTTGTTATGAATTTCTATTTTAGACTCTACTACAGTGGTTTGTCGTTTTTTTTTTTTTTCCTCTTGGTTCAGAGGACTGTTAAATAAAATCATATTGTCTAGGTCCAGGGTAAAAGGAAAACATCTGCCATTATCAAGAGTCTTTGTCCATACATCTATCACTGCAAAGCTCATCTTCATTTTTTGGGGGATCCATTTTAGGACCAACAAATTAAAATTATGTTTAGAAGAGTGATTTAAACCCAGAAAGGATTAAGAGGGGAAAAAAAACAAAAAAAACACCAAACAAATTTGGTTTATCTCTTCAAAGAAATGTTCAGCTCTGAAAAGGGACAAAATAAGACCTGCAAGAAAAATATTTTRCAGGATTTGATCACGTAGCAGAGCAGTGAGAGGATCAAAACCAGGGTGGGAAAGTTGACAGAAGAATGGCAGCTAGGTAAACTTTCTACAACTATGCATAAAATATAATTGCCAGCAAAATTCCCACCTCACCTCCACACGCATTCTTTTATCAAGGATGTTTTGAAGTTCWCTGAAAGACAACTTGAAACACCTTCAAAGCTCCAAGGCAGTGACTAAAGTGAAGCTTCTTAAAGGCCATGTCTTTTCTATTGTACTTCAATTAAGGAAAGTAAACAGTAAAGCTTTATTTTAGAGATTATATCAGCAGAACAGAACACAGTCACAGGATAATGGTCTCCTACATGCAGAGGGACAAGCTATCCAGACATCAGAAATAGATGTTACTATTATTGCACAGCTAMGCTCACAGTGGGCTAGAGGACAAACTTTTCTTCAGCTGATACTGCATTGTAATTTTAATAKGTTAACCATTTTTCCACTGCAACTCTCAATGGGAAGCTGAAAATTCTCAGCAGGATGACCTGCAAAATCAAAACCAGGGTCGATGTTTTGCCATATAAGACTAATGCAGGCTTTGTCAAATTATGATCCTACAAAGAAATAAGCCCTATTTTCATAATTTTTTGTTTCAAAATCACTTTTCTTTAACTCTTAATCACTGGTAATACTTTATCAGCTCAATATATATAACTGCAAACCAGACTTGTCAAGAATGAACATGGAAGAGTTATGAGTATGTGACATGAATAAAATATTTAATTTTATTAATAATGGGGGTTTTGTGACCCATGGTGAATTCCTGGTGAAAGAATAAATTTGTAGGGTACATTAAGCAAGCCTGGAAGAGACTARAGTGACCTGCACTGCCTGATCACACTGATCAAGTGTCTCTGTGCCAGTGTTGGGTGTAGCCAGAGAACTGGTGTGGTGGTCATGTCCCAGGACCATTCTGCCTTGTTATTGATAAACTAGATCAAGCAAAAAGATGATCAGTGTTATGATATTCACCTCTTTTAGACACCACCAGTGAGACATTATTCTCCTCCATAACTAAGGAGAGCTAGCAAAGGGTGGACATCATTCTGGGTACTTTGTGCCACTGAGGACCATTTTAGGAAAAGGAGCCACGTGAAACAGTCAAATAACTGAGAAAAGTTTGCTGTTAGATTTGTGTGCAAATACATAATCTTACCTGTGCATGCAAAAGTTAGGTATTTGAAGCTCTGAAAACATCTACAGAATCCTAYCCAGGTCTAAATGTTCAGCCACTGAAAACTGCCAGTGTTATATCAGTTCCATCTTTCCACCAAATTCCAAAAGCATCCAGTTTCACATACTGTCACTGTGCCTGAGGAAAATATTGTGCTCTGGTGTGCTTTTTATGCTTTTTATGTACTACTTGTCCTGCATCCCTGCAAGGATGGAAGCACTTCCATGGGAGAGAGAGCACTGCAGGACAGAGAGTGCCACGTTTTTTACCATCCAGAGCTGGTCTTTTATCTGTAGCTGCATTTTTGGGGTGAACGAGTCCAACAGAAAGGTTGCCAAACAGAATCAGGCAGGTCCAATGAAGGTGAATTTTGTGGCTGGTAAATTAGCTTTCAGGGCATGGCAGGCAGAGCCTGAGTTGATCAGTTGATCTGTGGCAACAGCAGTGAAAAGATTAATCATAGCAATTTTTATGGTTTTATTTTATAAGCTCAAAACTCACTGAGCATTTTTATGTAAGGAGCTGAGACACACACAAGATCAATGCAAACTATAATCAGTGAGGAAAATAAGCAATCTATTGGYTGTTGCATATCTAGTTTATATGCCAGTAATAATCAGTTCATCCTCCCTAACTGAGCATCAACTTTCCCTCTTCCATACATGCTTTCTCATCTTAAGGTGCAAATAATAATCTGTGTTTATATTCTTAAATGTACAATTATCCATTTAGAGTTGATACACCTTTAAGTAGTTCTGCAAAAAGGCTGGTACTGCAGTCAAGTMTGCATAAAATCAGTGACTGAATTACATTTCTCTCCTATCTGAAAGAAAGAAATATGAGCTGCTAATCATGGTATTTTTTCATGTGTTTATTATTATTTTATACATAGAAATTATAGCATCATCTGTCTTTTTCTGCTTGGTTGAACCTGAAGCTGCATAGGGCTGTTGAAAACCTAGCACAAAAGTAATGGGGGAGTGATACAGGGACCTCATATTTGTCATGCCCTGTGAGGCAAGGAATCAAGTGGTAGTCCCTGTCTCTAAGCACTTGCAGCCTGTTCTAAGGGCTGTTCATTTACCTGTTTTCAAGAGAGATTGGAAAGAAGGTGTGAGCTAGAGAGATAGGAGTGAAAAAGAAAAAAAAAATGTATTCCTATTTGTGGCATTTTTTAATTAAGGACAATTTTTCTCCATTGTCTTTTCATGCAGTTCAACTTTTTTTTTGTGCTATTTCATCTTGCAAATGACCAAGTGCCAGTGTTTACCAATGCTGTGGCACAGGATAATTCAGATTTGTGGCAAAGGAGTGGTATCCACTTGTGTGTCTCTCTCCATCAAGGCTTCGGTCTGCCCTCAAGTATAAAGGACTTTTATCAAAACTGGCCCTTATTTTTCACATAAACTTGCCTGCCTTCAGGCCCTATACGGTTTTTTTTGGGCTCCCTTAGCCCAGTTCTTGTTCTTTTGATCAGTCCTTCATGCTTCCCCAAACTCATTTTTCCCTGCCATTTTCCACAGGGTCAGTCCCAGCTCCAGCCCAGTTCATTCCTTGCCAAGAACAGAGGCTCACAGCATTCACAGCAAAGGTTAAGATATATTTGATAAATGTATTACATGTGCAAGACATTGCAACGTGAATTCATGGGCTGAGTTTTTGGTTTCAAAGGACTTGCTGTTTATTTAGAATTCTCTAAATCAGGATGTAAAACCCCAGCAAAAATAAGATCTTTCTATTAAATAGAAACTTGTAAATATTTAGCAAAGTAATTTAAAAAAAAATCTGTGATCCTTTCATGGATGATGGTGCTTAATTTTGGAATTATATACAGTAACTGAGGTGTGAAAAAGAGTATCTTCAAATTTTTAATATAATGCCAGCTCCAAAGTTTTCAGTGACTCCTATGGAATAATTTTACTGTTTTGACTTCACCTTTATTATTCCTCTGTGATTCTGGCTCTTACAAAAAAAAATGAGATTCATTATCTCTTGTTGGAAGACCCACCTATATTTGTCACAATAGTTATTACTTTTTTTTGAGATGCAAGAAATGAGAGGCAGGATTGATGTCAGATTGTTTTTAATATCATTTGCTGTGCTATTCAGCCATCCATCCTATTTTTAATGGCATAGCTCATTCATGTGCATTGATGGTGATTGCTGAAAAATAGAAGGTGTTACATCTTTTAAAATCTTGAGCAAACCTTGTAATTTACTGTCCAGCCCCAGCATGAGCCATCTTTTAGTAAGTATAGCATGTCAATGCAGTGACTAAATGAAACAAGGCTCAAGGAATAACTGGCAATTATTCAGGAGTGTGACTGGAAGATTCCAGTGATTTCCAAGCTCAGACAATGTGGATTTGTGTCAGCATGAAAAACCTGGAAATACAAGGAACAGAAAGAACATTTAGTTTTGCAAGGCTATGAGGCTGATAGACCTGTAGCCAACATTTTGGAATTCATATTTCCCAGGCTATGAGCTTTTGCTGCCTGCATACATCAGTACCAGACTACAAATATTTCTGTATGAGGATTTAATTTAGATCCTCGTGAGGATTTAAATGAGTCAAATGAGTTTAAATCCTCGTACCTAAACATGTGCTAGGACCTRGAGATGCCTAAGGGGAGACACCTCACTGTGCCTTTCAGTTTTGGACTCGTAAGCAAGAGGAGCTCATACTTCAACTCGAGGAGGTTGCCTTAGCAGCTTTCCTCCAGAAACAGGAAGATGAGGAATGCTGGAGCCAACAGTTTGTACTGCAAGTGATCAGAGTGCATCTGCTGTATTTTATATCAGACAATTTTTGCCTGAAAATAAAGATTACAGTCCGAGGAGTGGGCTGTGTAACCTAGGTCCTCCTTCTCGGGATAAGCTCAGAGTTGTTTAGATTCAGAACTGAGTCTTTTTTCTCTTTATTTCTGTGCCTTTGTGTTTTCCTTCAGTTATTTAGACACTCTCCTGAGAAATTGGAGATGTGGGTCTGAATTCCTTCAAGTTGGGAGAGAAGTCAAGCACTCACTTCTCCCACCTTCTATTTGAGTGCTTAGATTATCATGCAAAGCAAAGATTAGGGAAGCTCTTTCTCACAGAGGCAGACGTCTTTAAAAGGGCAAGTCCTGCTAATTAAGAGATCCAAGTCTAAAAATGACAGGGTTCTATGACTCTTAGGACACTTYACCCACCCACCTGATAGATTATTTTCCAGTGCAAGCAACTGTATCTTTCTCTCTTATTTCTCACTGCGTACACTATCGTATTGTCTTTCACATATCACTTTTGACAAGCAAACGTCAAAGACCATGTCCATTCATCTATGTCCTTTGGAAAAATGGTTTAACATTTTTAGCTAYCACAGCAAATGTTTTGAATAGAAAATATCATAGAAAATGTCTGGTAGTAGAATAAGGATAGAGGATAAGTGGACACAAATTAATCAGCCTAACTCTGAAAAGTGTCTGAAAGCAAAGGGATTTTGTTATTGCATTTAAATGTATTTACAAAAAACATTCATATATTATATGCATTTAAGTATGGTCATATTAGCTAGAGGAGCCTGATTGTTAAAAATCTGGTTTTCAACTTCAGTATAAATGTAAAGTAACTACATGTGCTTCTGAAAAAGGAAAAACTAGCAAACTAGTTTCTGAAAAAGGAAAATCTACCAGCAAAACCAAATACCATTCCCAGGTCATGCCATTGTGATCGTCATGGTGAATTTCTAGCATGCAACCTCAAGACTTGTGTGATGGGTAAATCACATTTAAAGTTAGGAGAAAGYGCCTTCAGTTCTTTTCTTCCTCATTTAGAATACCATGGCCATAGCTACAGCTTTTGCCTTGGCCTGACTGCTGAAGGTCTTTAGAGTAGTAAAACATTGGCATATTTTGAGAGATTATCTTTGTGATGGCTTTTGGAATAAAGTTAGTAGAATTAATTTTACAGTGTGCTTTTATTTTTTTCATTATATATTATTCTCAGGAAAACCACGAAAAAACTCTACACAAATCATAATTTGAAACATATTTATTTGATGAAATATTATTCGTGGAATTCCAGCTTTATATTTGTATTTTTCTCTTTCCTGCACTTTTGTGCTAAGTGGCCCTTTCTATTATAGTACATTGGGATAAAAATTCTGAACAAAATTTTAGACAACTTTCAAATGATGATGTTGTCCCCTTCTGTTTACCCAGAAGCAAGATTTTTTTTTTTCTTGTAACTAATATTTTGTGTTTTGGGGAAATAGGGTTACACTAAGAAAAAATCTTAGAATGCCAGTTAAACATAATCCATTCTAAATCTCTCTCTTGTGCTTCTGGTTTTAATATGTCATCTATTTTAAAATGCTGTATAATATTTATTTTAAAGCAGAGAGGGATTTTTTGGAGGCAGTGAGWAGGAGATATGTTATCTTGATTTGGTTTTTATAGCAGCCTAATTAATTTCTGTAATTTATCCTTAGCTGAAAGAATATTTTATATTCTGCAATGCTAAATAATTTGCAAGTAATCAAATACTAATTTTTGCTCTTAATAAGATTCAAAAGATGTTTTATTGCCCATTATACTTTTTTTCCACTCTCTGAATTCGTATCTTGCTAAAACAGATTCTTCCCCCCAAAATTTTATAATCCTGATGGAGTTACATTGGACCTGTGAATCCAAATGAAAACTRTTTAGTTTTTTCACCCTGCCAGTTTTAACTCAGATGACTTTAAGGATGTGCCCATGTTGTCATGATTGTTGTGTTCAGTTTAGGACTTTTCTTTGTCCTCAAGCTCCAGGACTAGGATAAATCAGGTGTAATCCACGTATATGTATATCAGAATTTTTTCTGTTCTGTTTTCCTGTGGAGAAGAAAAGACATGGAATGTTTACCAAAGATTTATTTTTCTATTTATCTAATCTCATTTGCCAAAAATCACCACAAATTTGATTAGGCCATTTTATTGCCTTCTTTGCTGAGCCAGTTTTAGAGACTTCATATTTAAGAGCTTAAGAGTGCCACAGAAGTTAGCAATGTGGAATATCTCTAGCTTGGGGTATGTGGGCCATTACAGACTCTATCTATATTTCTTTGCCATATTTCATTCCCTATTCTCCTATTAAGCAAGTAGATTCTTGTATTTTTGCTATTTTACAGTAGTGTGACATTTAAGAAAATGAGCATTAAATGGACTTTATACTTCACATTACAAAATGGCATTTGGAAATTTCTTCAAACGCTGTTCATGGTTAAAGATGGGCATTATTTAGGTCTCATCATATAATGTTGACCCTAAGCTGCAGATGATAAATCTGAAGTTGGCCATAAAGGTTCCAGCAGGAAATGCAGGACAGAAAAGCCTCTTTTAACTCCTGTAAAATGACTGTCATAATTGGCCCTGATCACAWGATGAACTTTTTAATGACTGAAAATCCCTTCTCCAGAGTGGTTGGATGTGCTCTAAAAATGGTATATTCAGTGAAAGTCTTCATGTGGGCTCCAGTGATAGACAGTGCTGCCGGAGTTCAGGGAAGTTGTGAATGTTTGCTTGGACTTAAAAACAGCAGAATCCAACCTGAGAAGGGCTCAGTGTCCAAAACGCCCTTGAATCCATCCCCATGTGCAGCTAGGGCTTGAATGGAACMGAAGAGACCCCAAGCTGTGCAGACCTTATAAAAAACAGGTTTTGATTGATGTTTCTGCCTTGTAGCTTCTCAGTTGCGTAGTCTGTTTTTCTTTCAGTATTAGACCTCAGTGCCACACAACATGRTCTGGTTGTTTGGTCATCAGTCTCACCTGGAACAATGAAAAGTTCACATGATTTAGAAATCAAGCTATAAAAACCCTTTTACAGATATATACTGGCATTTTTTGTGAAGGATCTCAAAGAACTTGCAGATGATGCAAACACTTTTATTGTGCCACTGCCATGCACATAAACATTTTGGAGGTGGCATCCTGCCAGTGTCCATCATGTACTGATTATGGTGGGGAAATATTGCTTTAGTATTTTCTCTAAGGAGGGGAAACATGAGCTCCTTACAATGTCTGAAGAGCAATATTTTCTCATTCATAATGGTGTAATTTGAAAATAATCAAAATGTAGTAYTCAATGAATCTTCTTTGAAAAGTTRAGGTTGCTTAMAYAGATRGGAAATTTTGATTCTTGGGGAATCAGAATCTTTCCTGATGCAAAGATCATCTCAWCATTTCTTTCTCCCCACCTGCCTTTATCTGAAGTCACCAAATCCATACCTTTCTGGGTGAAAATAATTGGTATCAAAACAAACTTTATGTGAATAACTGAACAGTTTCCTAACTCTATGCCTGCATTAAGATATTAATGGTGATAATGCTAGGTAGAACAATGTAAGTCATGCTGGTCATGCAGGCAGAATTTCTAGGSTGAATCAGAGAATTATTATCGTTAAAATGTTAAATGTGAACATAATTAAGCACCTTGCTGAGTTACAGCTACTATGGCCACCAAGCAAAGTAATGTGAACATAAAAATGAGCTCAGCTTTAACTACAATGATGTTAAAAAAAATGTATAAATATAAATTTCTACCAAAAGAAAAAGCAAACAAMGTAATTGACAGGATATTTGTAACAGTATGTGGACACTACACAATGCCTCTTTGTGATTTCTGTCCAAAAGTCCTCAGTGACAAGTAAAAAAAATATTTTTATTTAGAACTGAAAAAAGTACACTCTCATGGCAACTGGAAGTGTGTGCTGACTATTTAAATAAGGACCACTGATAGTAACATTCAAATGTGGACATATTGAATTTACTCTTTGAATAGCTGGAGGAGAAATAGTTTACTATTGGTAAACATACATGTATTTTTCATTATGTTTGCCGTGCTAAAGTGAAATATTTATAAGATTTTTTTTTTGTAGTATCAACTACTATCATCCTATTTAATATTTCATTCAGATCCCTGCATAGATTAAAACTGTACTGAAGTTCAGAGAGCCAGCATGCCACTATTTCATTATACATTCTGCAAACAAATAGGAATATAGGCTTGCCACCAAGAACCGTGTTCACAGGCAAAAAAATTTCTCAGCTCTCAGAACACCTGCAGAAAGAAATAAAAATTAGGTAGCCATTAAAATGTATTTCAATGCAAATAAAGTGTAGAGAAATTTAAATTCACTCTTTAATACCCTGTATTTGTTTGTAATATTTCATTTAGGTCACAATAGCATAGAAAGTAGCTGTGTGTATGGTAATAAAACACTTTGGAATTACTCTCAGCAAAGAGGAAATGTCTGCTTCTTGASTGCTGTAGCACACAGGGATACCAGAGCATATAAAAAAGTCTTTGCTGGCAAGACTTTTAGGCTGACTTTACCATTTACCTGTACTCATAATGGATGCAAACCTGTACTGATAACCAGAGATAAGAAACAGAAGAAACAGCTGGTCTCAGCTTCTGGGCTTCTGCCAGAAATGGAATGATTATTCTCTATGTATAGCTGTAAAAAGTACTGCACATTTTGTCAACTCGAATTTATGCAAGGTTAGAATCATCCAGGAAACCAGAAGTGTATTATAGACAGCTTCACAGCAACCTCTTCAAGCAACACTAAATCCAATTATGCAGAACATCACAGAATTGTTTGTTATTCCTATAGCTCTTAGCYCTCATGAAAGCAAAAGTATTTGTTCCTCTTCTAATAGATCAAGAACACTATCATATGTAAGATTCTGTGATAATAAGTTATGACTGCAAAGCTCTTACCCAGATTAATTCAGAAGCAACTGAAGAAATGTGTCTTCTGAAAAATACACAGAGATCTATTCTGTCCTTTAGGTATTGAATTAAAACAAATCTTAAAGTGGAGCAACTGTGACTTGATAGTATTCCCACTGGGAATATGAATAATTGCTTGAGAGGGAAATATGTAGCAAGGTCAACTTTTAGTTAATACTGAAGGGTATTTTGTTTTTCAAAAATGATAACTTAGTGTAATTTGATTCAAATTATTCCTCAGGCAACGCCAATTCCCATGGATAAGAAACCTTACAATTGTCACTGGGTAWGCATTTTAAAACTAGTTGATGGACCACATATTAGCACATAGTTTAGTGTTTACTGAATGAAAGCATGCAAAGAAATCACCCAGTAAYTGATAGTGTAAAATGAAACAGTGATCCATCTCTGACTCCTTCCTAGTGCCTTCTAGAATGGAGAATACTGGAGCAGTCAGCAAAATTATATTTACAGCAGACTTTGTTCTTACACAAAGACTATTTAAGAATATTTATGAGAGAACATTTAAGCATCATGKTTAAGAATTTTGTATGAACCTGAAAATGGGGTTAGAATAGGACATCCTCCCTTGTTTCAAGGTATTTATTATGAAAATATTACATTATATWTAATTTTTGATACTTTTTGCATTTCTACATTTTATCTTTACCTCCTCTGAGGCTGAGGCAGAATAGAAACCAAGAAGCTGCTGCTGGTGGTACCAGAAAGGGCAGCTCAAAGAGCAGCAGCTTTGGCCTTCCCAGCTCCCCAGCCTTGCAGCCTACAAAAACAGAAACAATGGCAGTGCCTGCCCCAAAAACGAGTGTTTGATCATATATAAATTAGGTGTAGATTTGAGTATTTACGTTTGAAAACGCGAACAGTTCTGTGCTCCTGTGTTCATGGGCCATGCTACAGACTTCAATGGCAGTGCAGTGTGATAGTTTTTCAAGAGATCTAACACTGTAATTAAAATTCTGTTTCTTGCACATTTTGAGGGTTATTGGTTCTCTCTTTGAAATTTTCTTCTTTTAAGARCACTAATCTCTGTAAATGTAAGTAATAGGAGAGCAGTGACACTCAGCTTAGCTACAGATGSCTGAATGATGGTTTGAAGACAACAGCAGAACCTGCAGAGATGCTGAGGTGGAATTTTCAGAATTCCTTGGCCACCAGCAATCTGAAACAGGATTATCTCATTCATGGAGAGAGACTTTTCAYRAGGGCATGTCATGGCAGGACAAGGGGAAATGGCCTTAAGATGAAGGAGGATAGCTTGAGATTGGGTGTTAGGAAGAAATTCTTTGCTGGAAGAGTGGAGAGGCACTGGAAGGTTGTCCAGAGAGGCTGTGGGCTCCCCATCCCTGGAGGTGTTCAAGATCAGGCTGGCTGGGGCTCTGATTAATTTGGTCTAGCAGGAGCTTCCCTGCCCTTGGAATTTGGAACTAGATGATCTTTAAGGTCTCTCCCAACCCTWACCATTCTATGATTCTGTTTCTTTCAAAGACATTCCTGCCTTTCTCTGGCTTCTTARCAATGTCCAAAATGTACATGAAACCATTCACCCTCTCAGCAGCCTGTACCCTGTTCTCACCAGCTCTTCCTTGTTTTCTTCACACCATCTATAATGGCACCARTTTCTCCCATGGCTGATTTGTGTCCCCTCCATGGAGTCCCCGTTGTCCCTCCAGCCCTTCTTCACAATTCAAGTGCAAAAGTAGCAAAATTTCCCTACAGTCATTTTTATAAATATGTTTTGTCTCTTTCCTCAAACTCTTTTTGTCCACGCCCCAATTGTACTCCATTCTACAGACTAAATTCTGGGAATCTGGTACAAAACAGATGAAATCTGTATATTGGTAATTATTATTTGTATGGATTGTGATTTGTTGATTTTGTTAAAGTTCCTTCAGCTTGGGAGTGGCATAGATACTTTTAAAAGTATCTGTTTTGAATAAGAGAGGGAAAGAGAATAGAGCCAAATGGTCAAGCAGCTAATTCCTAGTTGTCCTGATAACAATTGCTTTCCTTTGTGAACAGCAGGGGTCACTAAAAAGGAAGGTTATACAGGGTGAAACAAATAGGCTTTTTTTTTTCTCTCCACTAGATCACTTTTCATATGTTTTCTGTTTTAATCATTATAGTAAAAAAAAATTATTGGTTCTATTTTGTTTGACCGATAACAAAGTCTTAATAAAAAATTATGTCCCTGATTATGGCCTAAACTATAAATTATGTCTGCTGCTAATAAAAAAAAATATTTATAATTGTTTTGTCAARTGAGTTTTAGAAAAACCTATTTTACAAAGTATTTTCATGATGTAAGTCAATGTTCACATTTGACACCGTGATAGCCAAGAATGAGCAAAGTTATTTCCTCTCTATTTCTTGTGATCACACTGTCATTTTCTCTATTATTTCCTGTTATTGGAAGGCAGTAGGACACAATTAGTAATGCGAAGAAGTAAAAATAAACATGTTCATCATTTAGAGTAAATCAKCAAGARGATAACAACAAACAAAATACTTAGAGGGTCTCCCAGTGTAATTTTGCTCAAAATATAAACAAGGGCATAATTTTATTCTTAGAAGCATGWGAAGTGCTGACCACATGGAAAAGAAATAGAAGATATCCCAGTCAAACACCTTAGCAGGAGGAATCCTTTATGGGAACACGCCAGAAAAAATAGGTTGCTTGCTCTGGGTCATATCTGTTCTGTAAGCTTWGCTTTCAAGGAGTTTTTGTATTTATCTTTGCAGCTGAATGAGTTTGGTTTCTCTCAGATTAGGACAGAAATTTCAGAACAGCAGGTTAATCCTTCCTGCCTTCACGGGCARCTGAGCAAACAGACCTGTATCAACGTGGCCGAGTGTAAAATTGTAATTCTAGAGATTAACCTTGTCTTTCCTGTTTGACCTCCATGTTTCTCTTCTAGGTATGTTTCTATGTATGAATGTATATGTGCAGTTATTTATTTATTTGTTTGTTTGTTTGTTGTTAACAGCTTCTGTCCAAGGCCCMTGGGAGAGGGCAATCTCACCAAACAAAGTGCCGTATTATATCAAGTGAGTATAAATAGCAATTCATTCCAGCTATTTGCATTTCTTATTTAAGAGGATAGTTAGTAATTTTCTTAAATTATTGGGAACTGCTCCTCTTGTGTTCTRAATGGGAAGGACCAAAAAGAACAAAGCATGCAATACGTTTCACAAAAGTGTGCTAGTTATCTAAAAACACAGTAGGATGTGATTTGTAAGTTGTTTGGGTTTGTGTTACTGTAAATCACCTGTAAATGAAGTAAAGCTCTTGGTTACCTGGATCATAATTTAAGTTGCACCATTGCCCATTGTGTGTATGGTTGGCAGGTTTCACAAAAGCAAAAAAAAAAACAAAAGCCAACATTTCGATTTGCAGTTGTAAATGTGATGCATTCGTTTTTCAATGTAGTAATGTATGTACCCAATGCTAAGAATTCCTTTAGGGACAGTAAGTCCCTYGGTAAAGTCCATAGCTGAGAAATTACAAAGGGCAATTTGTCCCTAAAGTGTAATCTTTTAGAGTTTAGTTCCCAAACTAAGCTAGTTTGCTTTAAGAGAAGTGTCTGCATGACAAATGAGGGGAATTTTTTTTTAAAAATCAACAATTTGGAAACTTCTCCTTCTCTTCCCCTAAACAGAGCCACCACACAACAACAACAAAAAAAAATAAGAAATACATTTGTTTCTTCTCTTTTGAGCTCTTTATCTGTAACATGTGCTTTGAAATACTTTTTACGACTTCTGGGGGTAAYAGGTGATACCAGCCATAAAGATGAGTGGAAATAACAGACATGGGTTTTGTTTAATACATCTGTTTACATGAGTCCTCTTTATATTYCCTGAAAGCTTTGCAAACTCAGCTAGTGTCACTGAAGCCATTTGGTTACAGATGGCTCTTGCAGTGGCACTGAAAGTTGCAGCTTTCACAGCAGGGTGAACTTCCACAGCAGCTTTAGAACAAGTATTTGGGTTATGCATGAAGGAAACTCTGCAGTGCATTTCAGAGGTTCAGTTATACCTGGCTAAGCTGGTTTACTGATGCATTAATGTTGTAGCTTTTCTGATGTTTGCATTTGGCTATGAATAATGAAACAGTCACAAGGAAGCTGGAAAGCTCTGTCAGGAGGGAGGAGCAGGGTACCAGAGACATGCTGGACAGCAAGTGAGTGCTCTGGCATGAAAGACACTTCATGGCACTAATATGGAGGCAAATATCCTCTTTTTCTCTTTAACATGGCATCACTTGCCATCATGGGGAGAGAARTTTGGCAATTCTTAAAGAAGGCACAAAATGCACCTCATGCTGTGCTTGACACCTCTCTCTGTGACACATCCAGCAATAAGGGGTAACTGGCTAAAATGGTCAATACTGGTCTTGCTTTCTCCTTCCCACTTTTTAGTTTTCTGTTCTAGGCCATTTTCAAATGCAAAGGAATATGTTTATTTTATTCCCTTTAAAAAAACACTTTAATTGCTACAAGCATTGTTGTAGCATTATGCCATGGATCCTGATTTAGGATTTTGCCAACTACACCAATTTGTCACAGATGAGTGATTCAGATCGCTTCAAGAATCACTGTCAGAGATATTAACAAGAGTGGGTTTAATATGAGATTATAGAARTGCAGCTTAGTAAAGTTCAATGGCAAGGTTCACTCTATTAGTTACTACATTATACAAAGGAGAGTCAAGTTTAAATCTGTTTCAAATGATTTACACAGAGACCGAAAAGTCAAAGGGTAAGGCAGACCCTCCCATTGGATCATGAGTGTCAGAGCAAACCTTCTTGCTTTCTAAACTTTTCTAAACTCAGCTTAGCTGTGGTTAAATTCAGGCTTTTCTCAGACTTGGACAATGGTATATATCTAAAGGAATTAACTGCATGGATTTCATTAATATTTTTTTAGCGTGCTACCAGATACTTACCAGGGATCCATTGTAAATTAAGGGGTCTCTCTGCCTTGAGTAAGGAAKGATTTCTCAGTCCCAGGTAAGCAATCTCAATCCTTGAGAGGGATCCCAGCTGCAGAGGAGAGTCAATGGTGTGCAGTTTAGAGAACTCGAATCAGACTCATCCAAAAATTGTTTGTTTGTAGAAAGGTCTCTGCCTGAAGAATAAGGGTTGAGAGTTGTCCCAGGGCTTGGGGAGGTCAGTGCCATGCGGTCACCCTGCTCAAAGGCGGCTCCCCCAGGCTGTCAAAGCTCTGGGATAGAGTGGTTGGCTTGTAGTAAATTGGATACCTCAGGAAGGGCATGTGTGAGCCTCGTCGTAGCCACAGCTCTGTTTGTTCTTGGATAAATGACTCCTGGAAATCCACCTGCCATTGGTGTGTTCCTCTCACACTCCGTGTTCCAGGCTCACCGGGTCACTCTGTCCCTCTGGGGGTTTCTACAGGATTTCCCAGCTGCAGCTCAGCTCTTTACTTCCTTTGGAGCTTGTGCCAAATTACTGCTGGTTTGGTTGAGGGGTCAAGCACATATGTCAGACATTACTGGTTTAATCAAAGTTTAAAATTTAGCCACATCTTTTACAGAAAMACTTGCTGTCCTTGAGATGTTAAACAAAGCAGTCAAGTTTTATTGGATGTTAATGAGCTCATACATCTATTGCCTTCTCCAGCTGTCCTCAATCTTTCTTTTTTCATTCATTCTCATCACTCATATTACATATTTACAAACKAAATTGTTTTCTGTACCATTTTAGCTTTTGAATAAACATRTTCTTTCTTTAATCTTTGATGCATTACTTTTCTATTAGTTGTTAATTTTCTGAAAGAATTTCATGAAGGCTAAGAAGCTACAGGTAGCATTCTCTTCATGATTACATAATTTTCTCTCATCAACGTAAATTATTAGTGTTAGCCATCTTCATTAACCAGATTTGCTACACATTTTACTGGTTTTCATTTCGTCTGTTTTCCCTTGATGCCTAACTGTTTTATCTCATCACTTTCACATGTGTGATGATATTGCAYGCAATAATCCATAAATCAGGCAGTWCTTCATGCTAAATCTTCAGCAGCAATGTTTATTTGTGATAGGTATCTTCAAGACCTGTGATTTTCCTGGTTAAAATTTCATTTGTATGGAGTTGATTAATCTGTAGCAACTAGTTGCCTCTAAAGCTATTACTTCAATAATTCCCTCTTAAGCTTATTCACACCAGTTGGTTTGGGTTTGTTTTTTTTTTGGTTTGAAATTGTATTTGTATAGGCAACATTGCTGTGGAAAATAGAATTATCAACAGTGTACAACCTTTTTTCAGCTGTTCCCAGTGCCTGGCATTTGGTGGCTTCTTGGCCTRGTGTCAGCCTCATGAAAATTTCCTTTTAATGGCCTTGCCTCAGCTGCTGCATTTCCTTCYACCCTTTTGTGTGCTTCCCTCCTTATGGCGATGACAAGCTAGACCAGAACTTCAGCCCCACCTATCTCTTACCCAGCAAACTGAGGAAATCTAATTTTTGTGTTCCAGGACAGCAGAAATATCCCAAGCTGCAGGTGGACATGGCAGCCTGAGCACTGAGCACTCAATGAGGTGCTACCTTAAAAAACTTCTGTTTTACCTCTGAGTTAAAACATGTAAAATTGCCTGAAAACACATTTTCTCCAACACTTTTCTTTGTTATCTTTTTTCTCCTTGATATATTCATTGTGTCTAGTACAGAATTTAAAGGTTTTATTAGATTACAAAAGGGAGAGGACTATTTAAAAAATAGTTTTCAGTTTAATCAGTACTGTTCTTTGAAGATTTTGATCCTGCTTTTACTGCAGTGCAACCTARAAAATGGAAAGGAAGAAGCAGGCAAAGGCATGTCTGTACTCTTTATTAATGTTTTAGGTATTCATTAAAATTTCTAAATTTAAGTTTTTAGAAGACAAAACAGGCAATTACTTCATATTAGAAACCTGAAAAGCAAATGGAAAAAAATGCACACCTCAAAGCCTGGAGAATAAGCATCAAAAGATTTTAAAAATGTATTCAAATTCTAAAAAAAGGCAGATAATAAAGGTAGGGAGGCTGTGGGTTTTTACACTGTAATTCAGGTTAGATCACATTTTAGCAGAGCTCACCCCATGATGAAAGGGATCTCATGTGTGCAGGCAGGCACATGCAAACTCTTATCTTCCAATCAAACAGATAGAGGAGCTGCTCCAGAGCAGTGACAGGTAACAAAATCAAATGTCTGCTTTCCATTTTGCAGCACCAGAAGARGTGTTTGGTCGTGCTGCACAACCCAATCCCTCTGCAGTGTCTGTCCTCCCAGGGCACCAGGGGACATTAAGCAGCTCCACTCTGAACCATGTTTACACCTCCCTTGTGTGCCTCTTGCCCTCTGCTCTGAAAACTTATCCATTACTCAGTGCTAGGAGACCTCTGTTACCTCGGATTAAGGAGGAGGAGTGGGATTGAAGTCTGCAGCATACTTTCTCTCTAAAAAAAAAATGCTCAGTAGTCCTGCCATGGTGATGTGTTGAGATCTAGTAGGTGTGACTTCTATATTTGTACTAATCTTTGACATTTTTCTTCCTCCGTGTATCTGTCTTGCCAGTTAATGGTGTCTGTCTTCTTACCCTCTTGCTGTGCCCATTCTTTTGAAGGATTTAAAATGCTTCTGCAAAAATACAGTAGTCTTTCATCTCAGTGCTTCCCACAAAGGAAACCTTCCAAGTTATTTCCCAGCCAAGCTTATTTTCTTATACAGATTATAGCAGTTCACTGAACTTTGTCCTGCTGAGGACAAAGCTGATTCTCAGGAGCACAGCTTTGACTCCTTGAGAAGATCCATGTGAGCCTATCTCTGTAAATTAGCCATGCAGCGAGCTAACTCCAAGGACAAGGCATCTCCACTTGCTCAGTCTCTTCCACATTGTAGTTTCCTATGAGAATATTTGATTTGCATTTAATGTATCAGTTTATGACATACATTTTGTGCTAGTTTTAGATCTTACATTCTTTGCCTGCTTCACACTGGAGATCTAGCAGGCCAGTTTCTATAAACACACTTCTTTGTTGTCTTAATTTTTAATCTCCCTTTTAATTGTTGTTTAGCCATGCAGAATTTCAGCACAGGAAAAAAAAAAAAAAAAAGCTAAGACCCCTGAGTTTTCATTGTAAAAGCAAACAGATTAAAGCCATGATTCTTTTACTTTTGTTCATCTAAGAGAGAGGATAAATGAATGTATCTGAATTAAATTCTGCCAAGATAAAATAAAATGAAGAGATGCTGTTCTGAGGAAATCACTTGGGTTAATTGTTTCTTCTGCAGAATGCAGATAAATACAAGACACAAAAGGAAGTAGAAAATATTTGTCAGATGGAGCAGAGAGAGAAATAAAGAATCCTAAATAAATAATGTATGATTATGTATATGTAGTGAGTGAAGCTGAGAGCAAGCTATGAATGTGTATGGCTGACAGTTAATCTATCTACCAAATGCAAAAAAAAAAAGAGGTTATATTTTTGATTCTTAAAATCACAGTTATTATGATCTTTTCCTGTCGTTCAATTCTGAACTCTACATAGGAAAATTGAAACTATTGTGAAGGAAAGAAGTAGTATAACACTTTTCAGCTTGCCTTTATATGATGCAAATTCTAGTGCTGTCTGGCATAAAAACCTAAATGATAATTCTTAGAGGTTTGTCCAAGTGCAGAGATTTTCTTATGATTTGTAGGGTTGTGAAGTCTTGGTTCCACAACTTGTCACAAAAATTTAAGCTCACATGTGAAAATAAATGAGAAATCTTGAGCCTTTAACTACGTTCATAATGAAAGCAGAGGTTATGAACAGATGTGTTCCTGCTGACTGAGKGAGAGCACTCAGGGAAGATATCATGGGTCTGCTCCTCGTTACCATCTGTCAGCAGGGAGTTACTGCCCTCACATGAGAAGTAACTGAAGGGGATTTAATTTGTTTTTAAATGAATTATAAGCACTCAGCAGCAATTTTAGTGTATCCTAGCTGGTGTGGGGGCTGAGGGCAGGGCTGCAGCCTCTCCTTTTGGGCAGTGAGTGAGGGAAACCATRAATAYAGCACATGTTRTGGAGARTGGAGAGCAGATTCCTTGGTACCTRYACAAATCTTGATCCTCTTGATGAGACACTGCTCATAGTTAAGTGGAGASTAAAGCTCTTTAGCTGTGTTTTCAAATTCATTCAGTACACATGTTCATGAAGAGTATATAGTGTTAAGCATTAGAGAGGGGTTAAACAGTGCRAGGATAATTTTTGTGCAGGTTAAATCTTAAAATGCATTATAAAGGTAATGAKCTGGGTAAGAATTTTAGATGGAATTTGACTTTCCTATTATCCTAATTAAAGGGAACATATCAACATATCAACTTATCAAACAATAGTTTAAATCTATTAAATCCAGTTGCTCATTGTTTACCAGCTCTGAGACTAGGAGATTCATAAATGAACTGTTTTTATAAATGAACTGTTTTTATAAATGAACTGTTTTTATAAGCAACAGTGTGAAAAAATAAACTTCTGATTCTGTACAAGGAGTTCATGTATTTATAGTGTAATAGGATATAATTACATAACCTTAAATATTTCACTTTTACTGTAGCTGAAGTTGTTATATTTATTGTAAGCTGGATGTGATTTTTGCTTGACTTTTACTTCATTTCTATTAGCTTCACTTTACTCCAGTTGTTAAATGTAACCTACCTTTAACAACTGAAGTAAATGAATGAAAAATTAACATAGCCAATATAAGCTTTACAAAGTTGAGTGGCGGCTATACAATATAGTCCTATTTTATAGAGTATATTCCAAATCTTCCATTAAAAAGTAGATTTTACAGCTTCTCCTGATAGCTAAAATGTATTGCCATCTACTCAAAGCCCATCTTTTAAACAYTGTGCGCTTAATAAGCAGGATTCTAAAATAAGAATTATGTTTGATTTCYACTGGAATGCTTTGAACTTGAAAAGATTAGACACATTAAGGAAAAAAATAGTAAGATTTGCCTGTCAGACTTTTCTCTTTTTTTTTTAAGATCAATTACATACTTAATTTAGATGACAGACAAAGAAGACACAACTTCTGACAACTGTCCAATGTAATAGTCAAGGAAATGGGGAACRATATCTCAGATTTTTTACACATTSATGTTATATCACRAAGCCTCATACTTCCTTTGTTTYCTCCAAARACTGACAGCTTCTCCAAAGCAGCCTTTGTCACATCCRTTGCCTGCAKTGCCCTTGGTCCAGTGTCCCTTCTGATGAAGCCAGCTCCACAAATAAGATGGTTTCTCCATTTCACACAAGAAAAAATCCATCCACATAATAAGAGTCAGCATTAAAMTGATCCCTCTTCACCTTCTGTGCCTTTTTTTGTCTTCTTTGTGATCTCCTCACTCTAAACTGCGGCAGGAGTATCATTACTAATTGTGTGTTAAGAAATTTCTCAATACCAGTGATAAAGCAGTGGGTATGACCACGCACGATTTCCATCCCAGCTTTATTTGCTGTGGATGCACTGCTTTGGTCGACTGTGGAATATTCTGTCGGCACCTGAAGCCACGAAGAGCGGAGAGCAGACTGAGAGTGCAATGATTCCTCAGTGGCCTGTCTGTCAGGGCAAGCTCAGGTGTTCTCCTGCATTGACTTTTGCAAAATGAATTTATGAAACCTGCTGAACTGCTATTGAATCTGTTCTTTCTCTGTTCTCCTACTGACTGCAATAAGTTYGTAGTKTTCAGAATATTCTCCGCGKTTTTGGARTCTTTACGCACTTCTTGCCATGAAAGGTTTCTTTAGTCTTTACTTACTGAATCATGATTATGGATTATTTGGCCCATTTTTCCCCTAATGAGACCCCTTGCAATGATTGTGTTTTTTCTTTTTGTCAGTTAATAGCTGAAATCAGTTCTGTGTTGAGCATCACTCCTGTGATATCCTTATCTTTAGACCTTAAATCCTGAGAACTAGTTTGTGTATATACTATATTTAGGAGCTATAGATTCTAATTGCTAATTCTAACATTAATTAAYTGAGAACTGTACAAATGTCAGTAAGGCTGCAGTTAGATTTAAGGAAAGATTCTAATTAATAGGTTAAGAATGACCTATTTGATGATTATTTGGTTAACAATGACCAAATAATCTATATTCATTTTGCTTATTTCTCATCTTCTGTTTTAAAACTTGAATTTTATGAGATAAATTACTGTTTCAAATATGATCTTTAGGTTTGGCAGCCTCCTGCATGCTACTTATTTGTTTTGAATTTCAACTACTCATCAGATAAACTTTTATATTAGGAAATCTCTGACTAGAAAATTTAAGAGAACAAACCATAAAAAATGCATCTCACCTCTGAATGAATTGTTTTTCTTACAAGCAATTTTTGCAATACAGGCATTCATGGCTTTGCATTTTCCATGGCAATTGAGCTCAGAAAATGAGATTATGGTGCAACACAAGCAGCACCCTTTATATAACCAGCCTGGCAGGGTCACTGAGTGTCTACAACCTACAGGGTAGAATTGAGTAGAGGTCAAACTCTGCTGCTTATCACCTACCCACACTGTGTGTCAAGGTCCTCCCTCCTCTTTTTCAGCAGTACCAAAATTTGTTAGCATAAATGCCATGTGTAGGTGTTGGTTGGGAGCTTGAGGGGGGCACTAACTTGTTTAATAAAGGAATGAGTTACTAAGATTTAAGGTTTCTGTAAGTATGTGCAAAGTTTTCGATATGTGTTTTATTCTTCTCATCTACTTCACATATTACAATGTGAACTTATGCACTATTACATTAATGAAATTCAATGGTCAATTGAATTAGGGGGTTTAGCATTAACATTTTTATGCAGTACGTAAAAACTTTTATAGAAATCTAAATATTTCAAACCAYGATAATACAGTCTCATTCAGGTATTTTATATTTATCTAGATGTCTGCTAGGAAAGCTTCTATTATTTTAATGTTTAAGTGGAAAGAAAATTGCTTTAGATATCTGGCTASTAAATAGCCCAGATTGCCTTTTGAATTTTATTATGTATGTGTCTCCTGGTTTTCTTTCTCAAGAGATTTTTTCTGTTCACTATGTAGAGCTAATACAGGAGTAGAGAGGCAGAGATACATTTTTCTGTGCTTCATTTTCAACAAATTTAACTCATTTTTTTTTGCTTAAAAGCTGTATTATTGGAGAAAATGTTGGAAATCTTTTAATGCTTGAGGGTTATGACACCCTGCATGAAGCATACTAAGAAGAATTGTTAGAAAGAAATGTTACAGGCATGGAATTAGAATGTACAGAGTAGCTAGAAAATTGCTCTTTGGCATGGGAATAAATAACTTCATGCAATCACCTCAACTATATCAGCAACATGGAACACCATGATAAGATTTTAATCATAACCCAAAGCATTTCTAGTTGAGACTTGGGTGTTATACTTTGTTAATGATTAAGAGATGCTTTTGCAGCAGGAACTAGCTCATGAACATCTCAGGGAGATGGGAGCTAAAGGATATATGGTCATACAAATGTATTGACCTGAAATTWTGGAATAAAGAAATATGAAGAAGACAAAAATTAATTAAATTTAAATTGAATAAAAATATTGAAATACTAAAATAATTTTTTGTCTCCAAACATTATTTTCCAATCCACCATCCTGGGGGTTATATAAGCAAAGTGATACACAGTTTAACATTGAAAAGTATGTGACAAAAAGTGAACAAATTCTGTTGCATGCTGAAACACAGAAAAAYTCCACCTTCATTAGCAAATCAGAAGCTGCAGATGTCCTGCAAGATCAGTGATTTTCATCTACTGTTTCATCTTCAATTTAACTCTGCTTAATTGCTTTTAGCTTTAGGACTTCATCAATGGCAATACTCTTAGCCGACCTCACCTATGCATCTGCTTAGAAAACAGAAAAAATTAAAGCAATTGCAAATGTGACTTGATGCAACAACAGCAGCTGCAGCAAACAGGATGCAGCCATAAAGGCTGGATAAGTCCCTAAGGAAACAGGTGTGCAATTTATTTTCAGATGTAAACAGAGAGAGAATAACAATATGAAGCAAACTCATAGGTGAATGTTCCCTCAATTAGGAGTTCAGCTGAAAGTCTAAAAATGCAAATTTTATAGCAATCTTAAGGTTAAAAAATATGTGCACATATATACATTCTGTTACTCCTGGGACTACCTCTGCCCAAACAGTTAAGGAACAATTTGAAAACTGTTTAAAGCAAAATTCCAATCAGTGAGGCTTTTTTTTTAAACTATGTTTGCTGAGAATTCCTGGAATGTATAAATCATGTACTGCATTTGATAAATATGATTAAACAGCTAAACCAAGAGTTCTAAAGTAAAGAAGCCTACTTTTATGATAGGCTTTTCTTACATCTTGATTACAGTGTTGCATGTCATTAATTTGCATTTAGTTCTGTGCTTGAAAGCATTCTCTGCTTCCATTTTATCACCAGCCCCAGTCATACTGCAGTTGCCAATTTTACTGAGCAGATCTCATTAGTAAATATACGAAATGTGAAATACTTTTGTGTATATTAATCAGCTTTTCGCTACCGCATGATGTTCAATTATTTTTTTTTTTTTTTTTTTTTTTTTTTTTTTTTTTTTATTTTGTTTTTTATTTTTTTTTTTTTTTTTTGCTATGTTTTGCTGATTCTTGACTATAAAAACAGAGTCATTGAATATTAAAGTTTGCTTTCACGGCACAATGTAGATATTCATTGTGTCTTCTGTAAGACAATGCTACTCTGAGTTCATTAAAAAATCATACTGAAATTACACAGTTTAGCACAACACTAAACTCTGTAGCTGAACTGTCATTCAGAAAAATTCACTAACCCAAACCTATAKACTTTGAAGGGGTTTTCTTTTTAATATAAACCCCCAAAATCGTAGTTTCAGTAGGTTTAGAGGGCTTGCATTTATAATTCAAAAATTGCTATATGTTTCACAGTTGGCTTTGTGAAGCACAAAGSAAAAGCTGGCTCCAAGTGACAGCTATATTCTGTACTTTCAGAGGTAACTGAAAAGCACATTAGACAGCCCTGAATTTTGTTTGGATTCAGACTATATAATTTTCTTGAAGTAGCCCTCAACTAAAATTATAGCAGGTACCAATCTGAACAATTTTCAGTTTCTATGTGTTTGGAT
>NW_026623782.1:100549-105851 GCF_030028575.1 Malurus melanocephalus | reverse complement strand
TTTAAAAATTAGCCAAAAAAAAAAAAAGAGAGAGAAGGACTACTCAACCAATGATAAACCATATGGTCCGTCCCCAAGAAATTAAAGTGTATTCATCAAGCTGCTTCCATAGCAGTGCACAGCAGTAGGAATTCAGAGAAAAGGGCCTGTCACAGTGAGGGAAATAGGATTGAAAAACACTATGCGTTTGAAGGAGAAAATTCTGGTTGGAAACAAGTTTTGTTGAAGTAATAGCAAGTTACAGATGGTATATTTCAAAACAAGAAATTGGAAGAATGACACTTGGGACATCAAGTCGCTGTATATTAGAGAACAAGTCTATTTGCTTAAATTCTTCAGTCCCTTAAACATTAGGAACAGATAAAAATTACTTGTTTAGGACTTTAGATTTCTAGTGATGTATTTTCTTTGAAGCTTATCTGCTCCTTCATTCCTTACATGGAAGTCTTTCTTCAGGACTGCCCTTGATAAAACAAAACAAATCTCTTCTCTTGCACTGTTCAATATGCAGAACATTGCCCTCTTTTTTCTTGGAATTTGTGTCTTTTTCCAGACCATGTTTTTTTTCCTGCCCAGTCGTTTCTAGCTTCTGTTCCATTTTCTCCTTAAAAGAGCTCTTAATAAGGTCACTAACAACTTCCTGCTGTCCAGTTCCAAGAATCTTTTCAGTGTTCACTTTCTTCTAGGTCATTCCACCACTTTCAACAAACCATCTTGCTGCTGTCCTTTCTTGTCTTCTCTTGGCTTGTTGTCAGGCTTTCCCTTGTAATGATTTACTGTTTGTTTCTTCTGTATCTTCCCCTCTCTTACTCTCCCTTTGCAGAGCCAGTTCTCTCACTGAGAGAGAAACTCTTTATTCCACTTTCTTTTAGCACTGTTTTTAGGCTTCTGTCCCTGGGCATATCCTAATAGCAACCCCAGCACCTCTCCTTTCAGTGTTTTGTTTAATATAGTTAAAACGATGACTTCTAAACTTGCTAATTACAATTTTTTTCTTGTTTATATCACTTACCATTAGATGGCTATTAAGTCCCAAGCTCAAACAACCAAAATAGATGTTTTTTCTCTCAAACACCATGGTTTCTCTGATGTTTTTATTATTTTACACCACTTTTTGCTGCCTCTRTTGGTTGCCCTACATAAAGTAGGCACTTTATGCCTACTTACAGATTTAGTGTTGCTTGTCTGTAAGATAATTTRTCTCCTTCTCCTACACCAAACAAGTATATTTTTTTCTTTCTGATTCTCTTTTTCTGAGMGATTTTTACTTGGTACTCAGTCACTCTGATTATCAGTGATCTARTTCAGCCTCAGCCAGTATTCTCATTAAAAGATGCTGTGTTCACTGGATTAACAACAGACATAAAATGAATTGTAACAGCTCAAAATATTTTATTGCMCAGCMCATSAAATATGWGAGAAGAACTTAAAAGTKTTTTGAGGTACTGTTAGTTTTTCCMTCACCTAATTCCAGATTACATCTTGGAGCATCTTTATTGCTTGGTTACTTAACCACTGTATGTCTCACTCTGCCTCTGCACAAAAAGCAGATACTTTTTACATTCTACCCATTCACATAGATTCACAGAGAATTTTAAGGAACAGAAAAAAATATTTCTTATCCAGGTATCTGACCTGTCTTGAAGAAGACTGAGGTGATCTTGAACCCACAGAAATCACCATGCCAGCAGGCTCCATTAACTTAAACCCATTAACTTAAAGACAAATGAATTATTTGTCCATCAGTGTTGGCAGGGGCTTACATTGTCAGAAATAYCMCTTTCTTACCTGGGGAGCCTGGAGWCTACACTRTAAAAAGCCAATTGTCTTGGTACAATGCTTAGTAACAATTATCTGTGAGGATGTTCTCTCAGATTATTTCTTCTATTTCGGATTAATTCCATAAATTCTAAACCTTTGTATATTGGRAAGATACCAAACTAAATCTACAAGTGTCAGTTTGTTAACACACATTAGCTCCATATTTGTAAATTACTGTTTGCTTCTGGCTTCCTCTCAATTCCAACTAGCTGCTAAGGTTTTTCCTACTGAATAGAAGAGAACCTTGTCCCTTCTTGTTCTGAGATAATCTATCATAGGGCAAGGTCCTGCAGAGGTGTGGATTATTCCTGAGCTCACTGGCTGTCAAGAGCAGCCGGCTGCCTCATGGCTGTGCATCCCAAAAGGTGCAGTGGCACTCAGCAGTAGCATAGGAGCATTCTGGTATTCTCTGTAAAAATTATAGTCAATTGCATTTTCAACATTAAAGTCCATCTCTGAACAACTCAACAGTGGGTGCTCACTGAAGAAGATCTTTGATGACCATGCCGTTCAGTGGTCACCCAGTTACCTTCTGCACATACCAAACAGCAAGAGGAAAACAAGTTCTGAGTTAATGAATCCTTGCAGAAAAACTTACAATCACACTTGGTAGACACAACTATTTTCAGTCAAATCTATATTTTTGCTGTATTTCTCTCCAGTACAATACCATGAAATTCCAGCCATCTTGAGTGCAGAGCTGTATTTAAGTACAGAGGTTTGCACAATAGCCAAMAATTCAAGGAAAAAATTGGCCATGCCATTTTAAAACAGCATGGGAGAAACCAGACTGAGAGTGGATTTCACACTGCTGATGCTGAAAGAAAGTTCAAATACTCATTAAACAATATTTATTCATGAATGAGAATTTTGAAAAATTGGGTGTTCATGCCCACCAGTTGCACTTCCAGCAATCTCACACTGAGCCAGAGATGTAGGGTAAGAACAAATCAAGTTCTTCACCAGCTCAGCTAAACAAGATGTTTCCTTTCTGTTAATGCAGGATGCAACACAATGGATCTCAGCTCTGAATTAGATTCTCTAAGCAGTGCTACAATRGAGATATTTAATAATAACAATTAGTCTGTATGATGTACACCCAGCAGCTGTCTGTGATGCTTTCCATTGCAATCGGCTTCCCTCATTGCAGTCAGTACTACTGACACGCCGTTAGCCGCACAGCACCTACTCAATGTGCTCAGACATTGCCCCAAAATTACAAATGGTAGTTGCAACTTTTTTTTCTTTCTCATGAAAGATGTGTGCTCATGATTTGCAGGGGCTTGGTGCATTACAAAAGAGATTACTACTGGTATCTATGCTGTTTATTGTAAACATCATCTACTTGTCTCAGCACTTTGCAATTAAAAAGTCACAGCAATACTCCACCAACTTAAAACAGAATCACACCCCAGCACCCAGTAAATATTTTTTTAAAGTTCTTAAAAAACACAAACTCTGTTTTCCAAATCCTAACTGCCTTTATGAGCAGGTATTTAGCTGAAAAAYATTTTATTTTTCCTGGCAGTATTGGCAGTTGTATTTCCCCGTTGCTGAGATTGGTGCCCCTTTAGCATGGCTCAGTCACAGTTCTAAGCTCTGTTGTACTTTTTACTGTACTGTCAGTCTCAGAAACTTCTTTATTCCACCTTGGTATTAAAAGGAGAGCCTGCTTTCAACTTCAAGTTGCTACAGTTGTATTATACTAAAGCTTCCTTTGAAGAAAAAAATTAGAACAAAGTCCCCATCAGCAGTAATTAATTTTGACAGTGTGGGCTTTGTAGCAATTCACAAACCTGTACTTTGTGCATCAGCATTCCTTATTATTCTAATTAAAGTGGAACATTGTGCCCTCACCAGTCATTAATGGGTTTTCATTTTGTAAATGACATTTGCAAAAGTTAAAACGGGCAGTTCATATGAAGTCCACAGGCAAGAGCGTTAAAATTAGCATCACCATAGCAACAGTCTTCCATCATTAGTATTCAGGGCAACAGCAAATGTTTTGTTGTGCTTTTGTTTCCGAAAAAAGATTTTTCTTCACTTGTCATTCATAAATAGAAAAGGCTCAAACCCATATATTACATGTAAAATTATTATATTCATTTGGATGTCACTGTTCTAGATTTTCCCTTTTCTTTGAGGTATTTATTTTTCAGGGCAGAGGTTGAATTTCACAATCTCTACAGCTGTGTATGTCTAACCTCCTGAGCGACATTTATTCCTTGCCAGCCCGCTGCTCAATGGTACAGTTTCATATAAAGTCTGTCACTTCTACTCAAGAATCTGTACCAAGTAACAGATTCTGCTGAGAATCCGTAAAAGATGCATGCACAACAAAACATGGTCAGTCCCCTCATTACCAGGAGAGTGCATCTCCTCTGCGTGGGTTTTGTGGTGAATTTATACTATTTATATATCATTTCCCCCCCCCGCTCAGGAACTGAAATGTGTGTGCACACATCATATCTAATGAAACAATATTCAAATACCATCTCACAGCTTAGAATTAAGCAGAGAAGAAATGGCATCTTCCCCTGAAGCAGACCAAGGCAGATCATAAGCATATTCCAATGTTCKTTATTGGAAGAGATGGTGCTGGCTACTTTTTTCCCTCAAAGTTTAAAGAGGAGTTAATTGTCTGGAAGCACATTGCAGCAATATTTTGTAGATTGAAAAACAGTTTAGCACTGCACCTTCTAAATGCACCTGGAGGCATCACATAGGTCTTGCTCMAGGGAAAACACACCATCAATGCAGAAGGCACAATAGTTGTCCTCTAGAAATAAATATTTTGTGAGCAGGCAGAGAGGGGTTAAGAAAAGAAAAGCAGGAGAAGTAGATGATGAGCAGGGTGAGGTCAGTAGAAGGACTGCAGGTTTACTTCKCAGTATCCTGGCTTTTCAGTAATGAGCACAGATCAGAACTAAATGTTCTCTAGCATTATGTGTCTGGGTTTTAATTTGGCACACGAAGATTCTTTCTTTCCTCTCCATCTTCTTAAAATACTTCATTTTGCATAATTTTGCAAAGAAGAGTCTTTAACAAGCAAATACACTCCAGTGCATTGTAAAAGCTGGGTGTATTATCCACTTCATGAAAGAAATTCTTGTATTTTAATAGATGTGGCACATTTTCACACAGTGATTGCCTTGCTAGTACCTGCCCTTGCAGTATTGATTAATTTTTTAGCTAGTGAAATCTGCAGAATTGGAAACCTTTTAAAAATGGTGAATACTTATGTATACTTTATCTGAGGAAAATCACACTCAGATTAACTAAAAGCTATCCATGGTGGGTTGCCATTTGATGTTTGGTTCTTGGAGGGCTTTAGCATGGAAGGGTATTGCAGTAACTCTGAGGTTCTGAAATATCTACATATATGTTTATGTTTATGTGTTTGACCACTTACCTTTCCTTTTACAGAAGCAGCTTTTTGTTAGCTCAAGTTAATTTTCCCTCTGTGCTGATTCACTGCACT
>NW_026623782.1:83460-100496 GCF_030028575.1 Malurus melanocephalus | reverse complement strand
TTTTTTTGTGGTCTGTCAGATGCTTTCTGGGAGATTCAGCATGCTAAAGCAGTTCATTTTCTCTCTTTTAGACTTCCATATCCTATGCAGGGAAAGTATTTACTAAACTGAAATATTTTGCAGAATTTTGTCATTTGATCTTCACAGATAAATTCAGTGGAAGAGAGGAGAATCATAAAAATGGAATAATTTTCACTGAATCCAGAATGTAGTCTAGTCTGCACTTAACTAAAAGGTTTTGTACCTAGCATTCTGTCTAAGTAAGCTTCTTTGTAAATCCAAGTTTAATACTAGTTTCTTGCAGTGCTGAACCTTATAATCATCAATTACCTTTTTAAAAATCAGCTTTGGACATATTTTTAAGGTTTTAGCTCTTTACAATAATTGAACTATAACATCATTAKAAATATTTCCCTAAATTACAAGAGTTTTATAGCCATGTGTATTGCAAAAGTGACAGGCAGAGAGGAAGGAAGGAAGGATCAGCGACAGACTACTGTTTTCCATTCCAGACTTCATTCATTCTCAGACAGACCCTTGAGCAGTGGTGTGGCAAATGAGAGGAAATTGCCAGTTTCTTATTTATCCAAAACAGATAAATGCTGTTTCCCCAAATATATGTATATACTTTCTACTTAGGCGTGTCCTTGAAAAAGCTACTGAAGCTTTTCTTCATTAAAGACATTTTTGCATTTGGTCTAGAAATACAGAAAGAGAGGCATCTCTGTGAGCATAGATTTCAGATTTGCCATACTAGCTGCAGATTTCCCTAATAAAGAATAAACTCTRGAAGCAGAATTATGTGAATGAAATATCCCCAACTTTCTTTCTTATRAATTATTCTTCTTTAAAATCATACCCAGCTTCAACCTATAGAAACTCCAGACATTGGAAATAAGTGCCTTGCAGCTGTTTTCCTAAGTGTAACAGACTGTATTTTGTAGCTGGAAATGTCARTGATTACCGGAATAAAAAATAAAAAGCAAGAGTTAGAACTACTAAACCAAAACCACATTTTTATTTCTCATCTATAAACTTTTAGTGCAAGTAATTGGGAATACAGGCATCTTGAAATTTTACTTCAGTGTTTAAAAAGAAATTCCTTCCAGATTTCTGGCAGAAAGATCTTTTTAGACAGTAGGACGCCATTGTTGAAAAGCTTGTTTTAGCTCCATACTTCATAATACCTTAGATATTAACCTGAAAATTGAGATTAAAAAGCTTATTCCCAAAGATCTTATACTGATGAGTTCACCCTTATTTCCAAACATTAGTTTGAACTGCAGAATCTGAAGTGAGCTATTTTGATATAAACCACCATAAGATTATATTTCTGGCCACAATTGCACTCATCTTATTTGTTTTTTAATTACTGCCTGTTAATGGGAGTGCTTATGCTTTTAATACTGCTGTAATATTACCAAACAATTCCATTGCAGAGTGTGTTCTGTATCTTCATATTTGACAAATATTCATTTCTGCACATTCCTCATTCATCTGCTTTTCCACTATTTTAACTGTGCCATGGCACAAAAGCAATTAAAACCTTACTRATATGGTTATTACATGTTAAAACTTGCTTTCATATGCTATTATTTCTTCTCCTGTTTCCAGTCTGAAGGAGGTGTAAATATTTCATTGTATTCTTAACAATCTTAAAATGAGCAGAACCAGAGGACTCACAGGTTATGTTGGCAGCAGTTTAGGCTCTCATCAGATTCGTTGCCAGGAGTTTGGGAATCAAATTTAAGTTCTGCATTTAAAGCAGCTTGCATGGATCGAGAGATATGTTCATTGATTTCAGCAAAGTTACTTCTTGTTTTTAGTTGTGTAAATGGGATCAGAATGTGGCTCTTAGCATTCCCTCTCACGTATCATGTTTTTTTTCACATCAGTGCCCAAAATATTGTGGAATAAACATTTGCCGCCAGCAAAACACAAATCTGTATCTGTACAGTGTTCTCTTGAGAAAATCGAGTGCAAAACCCTCAACATTGCTTTGCTCTGGGGCATTTATTCACCATTCTAGAAATAAGGAGTGGAAAAGAGTCTGTCAGTGTGAATTCTTTATCAAAGTCCCCCGTGAGGGAATGCCCACATCGTGCGGTCTCGCAATAGTCCTCTTTGCTTTGAATTGAGTCAACCAAGGGGGATAGTTTCTCGTGTGTCAGTCCCAACTTGGTTTTGGTCAGTGAGTGTATTTATAACACTCAGAGACCTCCCAAACAATTTTTCTTTTTGAACACTTATTTTGGCTTTTAAAGTACTTAGCAACTTTTTTCCCCAGTTTTATACATTCAAATTAAGTTTCCACCAGCTTAAAGAGATCTTTCCTACTCTTACTCACTCCCCTTTTCTTGCTGTTATGTGTTAGGTTTATCACTACTGATAGTCATTTAAAGACCTTAGAGCCCAGCTGTGCTCTGACATCTCCAGACTGGAGTTCTGCTCATCTGTTCAGCCAGTTCTGGAGCACGTTTCAAGGACACTGACAAAGATTGTCGCTGTCTTGCCTTGCCTTCGCTTGTTGCATCTTGCAGATTTTCAGCTTTTCTCAATTCGSTCTTTGTTAGATCCTGACAATAACCGTTAGACATTTATACTCAAACATTTCCTTAAATCACAGCTGTTCTGTTCTTTGTGGAGAGGTTAGACAAAAAAGATGACCAACCCAAAAAACATTTAGAAAACTGCCTCCTGCCTCGTTGTCTAGGCTTTAAGTTTTTCTAGACAATTTGTTTGCCACAATCTTCCTTTTCTGAGCTCAGCWAGCTGCAAGGCTCAGCACTCTCTGAAACAACAGCTCAAATATATTCTAATTTTATACTCTTCAGGTCTTTTTACCACTCTCTTGAAGTGATATGCCTCCAGTAAGAACATTTGTCTGCAATTTGTTTTGTTTTGTTTTGTTTCCAAAGCTTTCCTGAATTATACAGAATATGCTTTTTGTATTAACTAAGAAAGTAACATAATGTGCTGGTGAATAATCAGTAAATATTTTCAGCAAAATAAGAATAATTTGGGTTGTTGTTTTTTTTTGTTTTTTTTTTTTTTTTTAATGTAAGCCATTTGTGAGTGTAGTATGAACTGACAACCTTTCACACAGCTTCACTCCACAGATTTCCATTGGTAGTGAGACCAAACAGGTGGCAACCCCCAATCAGAATCTTGTTATCACTGAGGAGCTTTGATCTACCTAATGTATAATAAATAAGATACTGCATTTTAATCATCTTGCTGTTTCCATATCACTTGTCTTGCAAGTTCCTATTTACAAAAACTCATCCTGACATTGTTGATTTTTCTCATTACATTTTTTTTTGATCATTTATTTATTTCACCATACCTACCAGTAGACAGATGATACAGCAGCTGGAAGTTATTACTCTGTATACCCACCACTTCCCTATCCACACTTGTCCTCTTCTTAAGCCTGCAAAAGAGGTAGCCATTCTTTTTTTTTATTTTTTTTTTCATTAACTATACCATATAAGAGGCTGACCAGATGATCCTTTTAAGTTAAGATATTGGCTGACAGAAAATGCAGTTAGGCCTAAAATTGCCCTTGTTTTCTACATGTACTCATCACTGTAAGGCCATATTATGCCATATGCTAGTGTAAAAAAACAAATAATTTTTTTTACCAATCAAATACACCTGCAGAGCCTCCTTACAAATAGCATTCTCAGTTCTGCTTACATATACATATATATAAAATAATCTAGAGTTGGTGTTGTAGTGTTTTTAGCAATTTAGTACTCACACTACTATTCAAATTCCATGTACTTGCTTGTGGTCAGTCTAAAGGTTGGAAGGCAGGGACCATTAAAGCAATCCATCTCTGTTAAAAAGGCATTATTAAACCAATTAAATTTAAGCAATATATCATAATATAGGATCATTGAATAGTGCTGCCTTGCTTATGATTAGGTATTCTTTTTATTCACTGAAATCCAGTGCTAAGTTTCTCACCGAACTATGTAATGTCAAACTTAACACTTTATTAAATGTTGAGTTGCAAAAAGGAAAACAATACAACAGACACTTCTCTAATGGATGTTTTAAATTATCCTCATAATTTCAAATTATAMAAAAAAAACAAAGTAGAGAAAATATAATTCCAGCATAATGACCTAAATTAAGAAAATAAGAAATGTCTTTTTCAATGTTGGAACTTATAGCTGAAACCGATTATATAAACTGTGCCCACCCAGGAACAAGTAAAAAGAAAAAAATTAAAATGCATCAAACTGTTTTAAGTGAGAGAATGGGATAGTCTGTCAAAGCAAGAACAATGYGTCCTCTCTAAGGAACGCAGCCAAAATTTTGTTTGGAAGTAAAATTCAGCTCAGTGTGTATATGCAAGGCACTAAAAGGGTTAGAACATTGTCACTACACACTGCTCTTGCAGCTCACAAACTTGGCAAGAAACAGAAATGTTGTGTGAATACAGAGCCCAAGGGAGCAGATGAATATTCTTCTACATCCTACCTTTTATCAGTTTCTTATAGAAATCGCTACTTAAACCATTGCTTTGTATATAAAGAAAATCTAAGAAAGAAATGCTGGTATGCATTGGGAGTGCTCCCTCAATTTGATTCTGTCAAAAATTGAGCCAGTTGATTAAAAAATTTAATGGAAACAATAGTTGCTTCTCTTAGAAAATTTGACTGCTGCAAACTTGGGACATTACATATAAAATATTCAGCAAACTTCATTGGTAGTGACTTGGTTTTGTCAGATTAGTCKCTTTCTGGACAGAAAATTCACTGCTTAAAAATAATCACTTTGATTACCAACTGATATCCTTGTTAAGCACACAAAAGCTTGAGGAAATAGCACAGCAAAGAATTTTTGACTGWATTGCATGGCAGGTAAATCACAGGCATTTGAGCTGATCTAGATCTCTTCTGGCTCCCCAGTGTAGGGAGAGTTTCAGCCATTTTATGTGATGGATTTATTCTACAGGGATTTATTCTTGGGGACAGGCCCAACTTCTTTCCAAAAGATACCATGATTGTTGCAGCAGTTCTGAAGTATCATCAATTCCCACACTAGGCCAGGTAATTCGAAATTAGAAAAAAATAAAATAAAATCAAAACATATAAATGTGAAGGAAATCATGCCTTGGATCTGCAGGAGCACTAAACGGGAAGCTGATGAGTACCATGGCCTGCTGTAGGGTCATCCACCTCTCAGCAATAAGAACAAGGGTCCCTGTGTGAAATCTGGACCAAGAAATTACAATTATTCTCAGGACTGACACACCTAACACCTAACAGTGTGTTAGTCTTATTACTGTTAAGACTAACAGTGTGTTAGTCTTATTACCTAAGATAATGTGCTACTAGAAAGTTTAAATAGCCAAAATATTGCCCCATTTGGAGAGTTGGTTTCTCTTGCTTATCTCAAAGGCGAAAGCATTTAATCAAATGGCAGCATAGACACAGCTCCACTGGCCTGGTTTTCTCAAAACTGAAAGCAAGTTTCATGTGCAGTGTTGACATGGAAGTAATTAGTAAAAACAATCACTTTCTTCATCTCTGATCAAACATAGTATACTGTCATCACCAAATGATTGTTTTCATTGAACAAAATCCTTTTAATTTTTTTTTTAATTTTAAATCTCAGTGAAGTATAATGTTTACAATGCAAGTGATTAGGAAAATTAAAATATGGCATAAAATGAAAAAAAATATATTTGGGGAATTGAAGATTTTTAATAAATATATCTTATTCACAAACAAGAAATACATTTCTTTGCTTTGTTTCCTAAATTGTAATTCTTAGAGTAAAGCTTAATATGGAAAGCTGCTAAAAATAAAACTCTCCTAAGGTTTTAGTTCAGTATTAAATACTCTGGTTTGGAAAAAACAGTGGATTACATGGGGTCTAATCCTCCACTCTGCTTCAGTTCTATTTGGCAGAATTCTTAGTCTGTCAGCTTCTGCAAATCTTTTGCAGAATTATTTTTATCCTTAATAAATTATTTGCTCTGTTAGTTACCCTAAAAACAGATCAAATTGAGGGACATGGGTGGAAGGATAATAATTTGAAAAATAATTGCTGTAGAATTTTAAGAATGAGAATCAAGAGTAAATGCACCAACAAAACTGTGGAAAAGTAACCAGAGATTCATTTGTCAACACTGCTAAAAATTAAAATGTCCACAAACAAAATAAATTTTATTGCCAGAGTTCAAAAATATTTGGAAATCACATCATAACCCTGTTTTGATTTAAAAGATAAGGTTGATAACCTGTTTTTTAATTATTATTTTCTATTGCCTGATGTGTGTTAGGATAAAGGCATTAACTAAAGTGGTGATAATAATTTGCAAAATGACATTTTGTTCTAAATTGGGCAACCACAGACCAGAGCTGTCGAGAGTAATCGAAGAAAAATTATCTACCTGAACAGAAGAATGATAATTTAAAACAACATCTTCTTTTTTTTTGATATGACAAACTGTTTTGTTATTTTGGGATTAGAGATGAATGCTCAAACACTTGTAATGTTTCCTCAGACAGAAGGAGTTAGTCTAGAAGATCCTTCTKTCTAACTTTAATGACAGAAAATCTTCCACACAGTACGTAATATGATACCTGCATATTAAATTTATGCCAGTGTAAAATTGCAAAATCTGGAAAATATTAAATTTATGCCAGTATAAAATGGCAAAGTCTGGAAAATACTAAATAAACAAATTGTTTGAGTGATGTACTCTGTATTTGTAGTGTAATGTTTAGATAGAGAGAAATATTGGTTGAATTTAATACTTTTTTTTTTTCTGGAAGGACAGTGACAAAAACTGTGTGATGTTTCTGAGGCCTGATAATATCAAATTAGGTTTTTTGAATTTTTAAAATAATCTAGCTTTTTATGTCATACAGTGAGGGAGATGATAAAGATGGGTAACTTCACTTAGTTTTTTTTTCTTTAAGTCTGGACTATTTTAGAAAAAAAATGAAGATTTTGATATGGCAGAATTGTAGGTTGACATTTCTGACAATGTGTTCAAACGAATTAGATGTAGCAGCAGGAGTCTAAGAATGTTAACATGGACCATAACTAATGTTTAAATCCTTAATATTTMAGGGCTATGTGAATTGCTCAGGATTTAGATTGCACCTTTGAAAGCAATTTCATAAAGAAATAGCACATATTTCCAGATACAAATGTGGTAAATGTTTGACTCATTCAATGTGAAAAAATGCTCAGTATAGAAAGAAAAGAAATATTTTGGCTGATTTGGAGCTAAACATATTCACCATTGTTCTTGATTCAATAGTGGACTATGGCAGGTCCTAGAATTCATCAGTGTAGCTTTGATCATAAATGTCAAGCCTCTTTGACTTGGGGAGACAAGGCATTTCTGATTTTCATTGCAAATTTTTCACACTGAAATTTGGCTGTGTTGTGAGAAAGGGAATCATCATTTTGCATGTTAATTTCTTTCACTAAGAGATTCCATTTTCTTTAAATAACCGAGATCAGAGAACTGAATGAAYGTATGCCAGTATCATTGCAAGCCATTTGAGACCATGCTGAGATGTACCATGAGACATTTGGATCAATTCTAACACATGAAATACTGAAAATGCACCTAGACATTAACTTCCACTAAATGCATTCCCATTATTAGGCTTTGATAAACATGAARTTTAAACTGTGCAATATAGTTTAGCAAAACTTTTTTCTATCAGCTGGCACCCACAGGATTCTTCCTTGATTTAACTGCCAGCTACTGYACCAGGGATAGAAAGAGCTACACAAAGATATCTAAGTGTAAAAGCTGGGAGCACTACTTYGTAGGGAGAACCATATTATAGTTAAGTAAAGGGAAGGTGAAGAAGCTGTCTGGAATTATGAGGAGCATGTGCTAAAGCATAAATGTTTGAACTTGCCACAGAAGACTTGAATGAAATCCTTTTCATCAATGAAATCCACTTACTAAGAAATAATTTTTATCTTACCTCTAAATTCCTTTATATCCCTCTTTACTGAAGAGTTTAAGTGCTAGCACACTTTTAGATTCAATTAGGATAAAATAATATCTGTGCCCTAGGCCATGGCTCCATAGCAGCTGATATTGGTTCATCTGTCTCTGGAAGCCCCAGTTAATGTAGGCATCTGTGTGCCTGTATTTGCTTCAAATGCCTGCATATATAAACACTAATTTTCACTGTTTGGCATAGGCAAGAGGAGACTGCTCCCACTTGCCATTAAAAGGTGCTGCCAGAGCTGTATGAACAATTGTCTCATTTTCTAGCTATAGTAAATTACATTTTTATATGACTTTTTAAATGAAATAAAAGGTTTGTTTTCAGAAATGGCAGATGAGAAGCTTTAGCTTTCCAGAATTTTTTTCTTGCTGACCTCATATTGGGAGTAGTTGCACAACCCTAAACSTGAAGCTGCATTTCTATGCAAATAAATGATGAGAAATGTCACSTGGATCAGATGAAGGAGTTAACCTGGATGGAATTACTGGTGAGGCCAGTTAGGTGTAGCTGCTCCCTCTGCCATTACCTTCTCCAGGCTGGTTGCTACCCCAAGTGCAGTGCTCTGCTTTCTGGATCCCCATGTCAGACATTTAGAAAAAGAGAGCAAAGCAGTCTTGCCATGCAGAAAGACTAAACTTTGCTCGTGTCACACCAGGGTATTGGGAGAAGCTAAAAACTTAGTTCTGAAACTATATCCGTGTTTGATATACCAAGAAGGGAGAACCATCCCTTTGTCACATCAAGACTCTGCATGATCCAATCAAGGGAAAAGGTTAGGAGTAGACCTCAAACAGATATTTGCTAAGGTCAACAGCCTCAATATCTTTGGGAAGAGGAGGAAAAAGTCTGGTGTGTACGTAAAAATTGGCAGGGCCTCTTGGGTTTGAATTATATAACATTATGTGTGATATATTACAATCATTGATGAAACCATAAGGTACTCAGGACTGGTTCAATATAGATCTTAAAGCAAGAAAAACTACAAGTTTCTATAAGAGCACAGTAAAGTGTCCATTGATAAAATGCAGGCAGAATACAGAGAGCAAAAAAATGAATGCATTAATTCAAAGGTGCAAAGTCTGCCTAGCTAATGGTCTGACGGGGAACTTCCTTGTGTGTAGCTGTCATAAAATGAAATAGACTTCATTGTTCTCTACTTTTATTACCTAAGTGCAGCCTTACCATTGGAATATTCCTGTACATGATCTCCTAGCATGATCTTGGTGGCTTTTTTGGCCAAAGGAGTATTTTCTCTTCTAGATGGTATTTGCATAGGGGCATTTTGAAATAATGTCTTTAAGGTAAGAAAAAAAAATCCTTATGTATTATATTATTCACCAAAAATAGATTTAATAATGTCAAAAATATGTATATTATGGAATGAAACACAACCAAAAAGTAAATTAGTACAAAAAAAGAAGTCATGCTTCTCCTTTGATGTCTGTGGAAGCCTTTGAAAGAGGGGGCAGCTTCTTCAGGATTGGGGATGTAGGGTGAGCAGTTGCTAGGATAACGTTTTCTGGGCCTGAGTGAAATAGGATTGTAAGATACAGAGTTTCCTGCTATTGAGATCTACACATTGATAGGAAAGAAAAGTTAATGATTTTGGAAGCCAGCTTTTGTGTTTCCAACACATAATTTTATGCATAGAAAGAAAGATTTTGAGGTGAAAAGAGTCAGTGAGTGAGAGAGTTTATGAAATCCTTCTTATTTTAATCCCCCCAGGAGGCAAAACAATCATTTATTTCCAACTGGGCATGCAAAGAAAAGAAAGAAATGGAGTTTGTCTTTGCTGCTTTGTTTAATTTATCCTTATTAGTCTGCATTTTTTTTCTCAGCCTTACTCCTTGAAATGATAACCATTAATTTTGCCAATATAGGTTCTTCAAGCCAAGAATTTACTATGGTCTAATTATAATTTTTCAAGTCTTATCTGTGCATTGTAAGGATCAGCAGGTGATTTTACTGTTGGTAAAAGTTTTAGGTTAGTAGTTTTTAAGTCCTTTATTTTTTAAATATCTCTCTATATCTATCTATCTATCTATCTATCTATCTATCTATCTATCTATCTATCTATCTATCTATCTATCTATCTATCTATCTCTATATATATATGGTTTTCCCCGTTAGCTTTCCAAAAGCCTTACTTCACAGGGGATTTTGCTACTTTTTATTTGCTAGCATTGTCAGCATTTTGCTTCTTGATCTCCTGTTCTTGGGACTATTCACACTCCAGTTCATCCTCATCCCAGAAGAGTAAGGGTTACTCCTTTCTTAACTTTCTTTCTTTGCTGTGRTTTCTTAKGGAAGGGAGAAAAGAGCTTTTGCTATTTATAGGAGCTTACCTGAAGAGCTCACACCACTTGTGGAACCAGGACTGTGCTATMCACCCCATCCAGCCATGTGTGCAATCTTAACCTCAGTCCCGCTGTGCTCCTCTTTTCAAGGTCATACACGTGGCCACAGAGACTGAACACTCTGCTACTGTCAATATCAGCTTAAAAAAAAAGAAGTGTAGCCTCTCAAAATTATCCTTTCCAAGATTTCAACAGGCTGGAATTCATACATGTATCTAATATATTCAAAATGACAGGCACCCTCTCGTTCACCTTTCAGCAACAGCATGCAGTGTGGTGCAACATAAGGCACGAACAGGCTGCTCCTCAGGCTCTGTAGTACCCATCTTGTAGGGTGACTAAGATTTCACTTTTAATCAGGTGTCCTTACTGCCATAAAAGCAAGTGCAGCCCAAAGGAATGTGAAACTTGTGCTGCTGTGCATTCAGCAGCAACAGAAGTGTTCCTGTCACACGTGCAGTGTACCAACACTTTCCATACCAGTCATTACATTGCCACAAGCTCTGTAATATTTACTGCAGAATTAGTTTGTTTTTTATTTTTTAAAAAAAGGATATGTCCTCCTTCTCTGCCTTTTCCAAGAATATCTCAGTGAAACAAAATCCTGTGAGCTCCATTTGCCAGTTACCTGCCTCGGAGTGCAAAGAATGAGCCCGGGTAAGAATCACCAGCTGTCATGCTTCMTATGGGACAAGAAGTGGCGTTTCCCTCTGGACAGGGAGTGCTGGAATGCTCCTTCCCCAGCATCCTATGGTGTAAAAAACTGACTATAAGTATACTGAGCTATGAATGTTCTACTAGGTCTTTAATTTGCAGTGCAGTGTTGGGGAAAATGAATGGAGCATTTCAAAACAATTTTCTTCATTGCATTTACAGTATTTTAATGTGTTTTCAGTGGTAATGTGCAAAAAGGCAAGAAAAAAAACAAAAAAAAAAATCCCAAAACAAACTAGAAGCATCCAAACSAGTATTCTCTTCTTGGCTCTTCTGAGAGAGCTAAAAACAATTGCCCAGACACCCTGGAGGTGTCAGCCCTTGGAGCACATTTAAGACACATGATCCAGGAAAGTGTCACTGTGCCATCCCAAGTGATTTTTAGTACTTATTTATACCAAGAAATAGAAAATAGACTCAAACAGCATAACGGATTAGCCAGCCCAACGCAGGGCACCACAACATCTTCTTAAATGCAAAGCAAACTAATCCACTGCCCAGATAGCTGAGCAATGGTAAAGCCACACTTACAAGGAGACTGCACACTTCAGAGAGCTCTGGCAGCAASACTTAGCTAATAGGGAAATGTTGTATCTTCACTTTCAATGACAGTAAAATTAAAGAAATGCTGCTTTAGTTTTCTAACTCATAAAATGCTAAACCTTCAAGCAAACTTGTACCCTTAATATCTACCTTAGTTTCAGGCAAGTCCCTACTCATTTCTGCAGCCAGGTTTCCACATCTGTCTGTAACATGGAGCGATGATGCTAATCTTGTATAAAAAAAAACTTAAAAATATTTATACTCAAGAATTAATGTTTAGGAATCGATTAATTTTTGTTCATATAATTATTTTTAATGTGTACATGACTCTGGCTCTTTCTCCATAGAAAAGGGATAACATTCTGAGAAGAACTTATTAAAACTGAAAAATTTGCTTTCTTAAATGCAGAAATTCCAGTGACACAGTCAGACTGCCTGCAAATCCAATTCATCTTTCTACTTTTCTTTTTTCCTGAAAGAGTTTTGGGGTAATAAGACCACTTCTAAGTATTATCCATCACTTTTTAGGCAGTCATRATTTCCTTTTAAGTTATTAAATGTTGAAGATACAGTCCAGCACAAAACAACAGTATAGGAGAAATAAACATTGTCCTTCTGATTAGGGTCTTTATGTAGGTGCACAAGTTGACTGAACAGCCCTTGCATAAGACAAGCACCACAGGGAATTAAAATTCTGCTTACTCTGTAATCCTTTTTATTTTGTTCAGGAAGATGACTATCTTTTTCAAATAAATGGCTTAAAATTAAGTATGGAATAAAAATTGGCTTCAGTTGCAAAGGCCAAAGACAGTAACCATTTACATTTCAAACAAAATACATTTATGTAATAAATTAGGGGTAGTTTAAAAGTAATTTGGAGTAAGAGTGGTATTACTTGTGTACATTATGCAGCAATATATAATTTTCAGGTCAATCAGAACAGCTAAAAGCTTTTGTGAATTTGGAGACAACAATCAGAACTACATTAAATAGATTTTTTATAAAAATCAATTTATAAAGTCAATAGGCCTTAATCCCTTAATMCTTCAACATTCTTGTTTTCCCCTGGATATTCTTGAGTGAGTAATAGTTTGATTTTGGAGATCAAAGGGTTAATTTGCTTCTCAATTGGAGAATGACTCAGAGTTACCCTTTATTGTTRAGGAAAAAAAAAAAAAAGTGRTGTGTGGGTGTAAGGTAGGGAAAAAGAGCCAAGAAAATGGATTCACTAATTGGGGTTTTCACCTGCTGTGAGTCTAATTGAATACAATGCTTTATTTGTAACTCAAGGAGAAAGAAGATTATGCAAAGTATGAGAAAGTCAGACTGGTTTTTAAATTCTTATTACTTGGCACTATTGTATGGGAAAGAAGACCAGCATGATAATAGCAGCATCAAGCTTCTGTTTAGGGAGGCCAGGAAGCTCCAGAAACAGTGAAAAATTGAAGGAATGTGTATCGGGGAATCAGTGCTAGATACTTCTGAAGGAAAACAAACCACTTTTGCTGTGAAACGTCTGGCCTCTGGCTCCCCGTCCCTTTGTRTGACACGAGCAGCTGCTCTCCCCTTGTAGTGAACCCTGAGGTTCCTCCCTACTAGGATGAAAATCATCCTACTTTAAAGACTTAAGGAGAGCTTTCTCACTTCTTAAAACTTGGCTAAAAATGATAAAATGTGAGAYTGCTGATATAACACAATTGTCAGCCTTCGGCCAGTTTATTCACGTCAAAACTAAGATAGATGATAAAGCAATGGATCTAATACCAGGTCCACTCAATTAAATGGAAAATTCCCAGTCTAATGAGTTTTAACATGGTGATTTATGTTTATACAAAAATTATTCCTCTTATTTTCTTTCTATGTAAGGCTAGTATTACAGTTACAAGGTAACTGAAAACTGAGTTAGGCCTGTTAAAACAGCCTAAACCATCTGTAAACTACAAGATTTTAGCATTTAATTCCATTAATTTTTATATTTACATTTGAGAGCCTGAGGGGTTGAACCTTGAGCAGCTCACACATTAATACTTCTAGAAGAAAAACACGTGGGCTTTCCTTGAACCGCTTGTTGAACTTTTCTTAAAATCAGATAATCAAACTACCTGGAGCCTTAAGGGGAGCCCTAAATTTCATGGTACTTARGCTAAAACCCTCTGACTTCAATGCCTACTGACATCCATACAACAGAAGTGGGATGAACTTGCCATGCTTCTAGGTGTGCATCTTCCCAGTGTAAAAAACAGAGAGGGGTTTTGTACATTTGAAAGGTAGAGAATAGATTTAGATTTGCTATTAGGAAGAAATTTTTTACCGTGAGGGGGGTGAGGCACTGGAGCAGGTTGCCCTGAGAAGTCGTAGATGAYCCATCCCTGGAAGTGTTYCAGGCTGGATGGGGCWTTGAGSAACCTKGTCTAGTGGAAGGTGGAACAACTCACTCTTTAATGTCCCTTCCAACCAAAACCATTCCGTGGATCTGATTTGAAAAACATTGGTTTTGGGGTCGCTTTATCAAGAAATCACAATATGTAAGGCTTGAAAAACTACTCGGTTGTGAGAAGGACTCAGATCTCTACACAGCCTTATTTTAGCAAATGAAGGACACAGATGTACAAGACGCATGAGAGGAGACTGGCCGTGCTGATTTGAAGTGCTTATGACACTAAAAGGAGATGGTTGGCTTTCCTTTGTGTAACGCATATTGCGTAGGAATTAATGCAAAGGAACATTGCAACAGTAACTCTGCGTGAGCAGAACTATTCCTTCTGCACTGCCAGATCAGGGGAGAAGTTCACCCTTCGCCCCGCAGGGAAGCCTCAGGAATGAAATTACCTGATTCCACTCATAAATTACCCACTCGGCGTTTTAAGCACCAAAATTAAACTCTGGGGGGAGGGGGGGGGGGGGTGTGGGAAGAGCAGGTCCATTTCAAATCTGTCTGGATTCGCTGCATATTTTAGCTTTAAGTTTTCTTCCCAAACCCGCGGATTTGCCGCCTCTCAGCACACCCCTCTCTCTGGCTGCCCGGGCCAGGGCAAAGAACGCCCAAAAAAAAAAAAAATAAAAGAGAAGTCAAAGGAAGCCCCGAGGGCTTCCTCCAGAATAGCTGCACAGCCCCGGGGAAGCCGGGGAGGGGCGAGGTGCCCTCAGCCGCCCCACAGGAGGGGAGGATGGGGCGCTGAGGGCGTGCGGCGCCGGCACCGCCGCCGGGCGGGAGCGGAGCGGGGCGGGGCGGGGCAGCGCCGCCTCCTCTCTCTCTCCCTCCCTCTCTCCCTCCCTCTCCCTTCCCCTCCATCCCTCCCTCCCTCCGTGCCGCCGTTCCTCCCTGCCGGCGGGGCGGCCGCAGTAGCGCTGAGCGGCGGGGCTGGCTGGACGCGCCGTTTCTGTCTCCGCCGCGCCGCCGAGGAGCAGCCGCCGCCATGAGGGAGCAGCTCCGGGGGTAAGGGCGGCAGGTGCCGGCGGGGGCGGGCGGGGGCGCGGCCCGGGGCCATCCCGCGCTCCGCGGCGGGGGCGAGCGGCGTGCCCGGCCACCGTCTGTCATCGCTGACACGGGAAATCTCAACTTGCCGCCTGCTTTCTTCTGGGAACTTGAAAGGGCGTTTGGTTGGGCGCCTTTGCCCGCTCCCGAGGCCGTAGTTGGGCGCCCCGTTGGCACACGTAGGAGATGGCGGTGTGAGCGGCACGCACGCGTGGCTCTACCTGTACCTGTGCCTTTACCTGTAACCGTACCTGTGCCTGTACCTGTGCCTGTACCTGTGCCTGTACCTGTACCTGTGCCTGTGCCTGTACCTGTGCCTTTACCTGTACCTGTGCCGGTGCCCGTGCGGGCTTGGCGAGGGGAGAAGCCGAGCCAGGGAATCGGAGGTGTGGGATGCCCGGGGCTCGCCTCCTTACTCCGCAGGTTTTTGGGGGTAGAGCGGTGCTGCACAGCGTCACCTGCACAGCACAGCGCCCGTGGGGCACCTCGGKTCGGGCGTGAACTTCAGCGGAATTCCTGAAAACAAACGTGTGCTCGGGGGTGTATGGCTTCTTCCCCCACCCCCCCGTAATTTCATGCTTAGAAGTAATCTTTCAAGTTAATAGGCAAGAAGAGGCTGGGAGGGGATTCCCTCCGGGCGATTGCACTGCAAGTGCAGTATTTCTTGTTGCTATATGGCATCTTATATTGCCTTTTAATAGCTGCTGTAAAACATCTTGCAGCCTGGGACACCGGAGGTGTCTTGCACTGGAGTTGGGCAGAGAGATTTTTGCAGGCGTATGTGTGAGAGCTGAGGAAACGAGGAGCCTGGTTATAACTGGGATCTTTGACCTTTTTAGCACTAAGGAATTGTTCAAGGCCATCGCGTGTCGGAGCCTGGATTTGACAAGACCCTGCAGTGAAATTGCTTTGGCAGAAGCAGAGAGGAGAGGCTTTGGAAAGCAAATAGATCAGCCGAGAGTGACAAGCCGGGGGGGCAAGCCCAAGCCACTGAGCGGGAATCTTTGCCCCTGACAGAGCAGACAAAATAAATGTTTAACATCAAGGGAAGAAAAAAAAGGGYTACTATTCAGTACTTGACAGCTGATATTTGCCCTTCTCCTGTTTTTCATTTCCAGTATCGGCAAGAAACTTTAATATGTATCGGTGCCTGCCTTCAGCAGTCTGATAAATCTTGCAAAAGCCAATAAAACAGGCTAAAGTCAAATTCCTGCTGAAGAGACGCTGATCCTTGGCTTAAACAGGAGTAATCTCTGCACAGATCAGTAGTCTCTAGATTTACAGATGAAAACAGTAGTCCTTTGTAAAGCACAAAGGAGTGCCACCTTTTTACATTGCTAATACTTTCCATAGCACTAACTTGTTTTAGCTAGGGAATTAATGAAGCACTGTAAAAAGAGAAATATTAAGTCTTTCTTGCAATCACTGTCATCTTCTGTTGAAAACATTTTTCTTTTAAATGAGAGGTAGTGTCTATTCATACAAGCTCTTTCAGTTGCATTTACGTTAGTTTAATGAAATCCAAACAACTATCATGTTTATTTTGGCATTTTGACAACAGCCATAAGGTGGTTGGAGTAACATTTGATTCATCATAAAGCCAGGAGGTGAGAAGTATTGTAAATCATGTTGTTTGAAAAGGGATGAGTTCAGTGCCTTGTCAAATATCACTATGATTTTGGCACTTTTTGGTGAGTATATGTAAGCATTGCTACACGATATAATTTCTTATTCTATGCACATCTATGCATTTGTACATGTTGTTCATGTCGCATTTTCTAATGAAGGGTGTGGGAAGAAGTGCAGCAGAACTGGCTCCAGTATCACCAATGAAGAGAACTGTAAGAGTTTAAAAAGGACTCTCTGCAGTTGCAACCTAAAATTGTACTCTGGAGCTGAGCAGTGAATACATATTTTCTTTTCTTTTTTTTTTTTTTTTTT
>NW_026623782.1:23004-83392 GCF_030028575.1 Malurus melanocephalus | reverse complement strand
ATTTCTGCAAGAATTTGGGTGTGGGGGAGCATTGCTCTCAAATCCTCCTGCTGCTGGTGTTGCTCAGAAGTAATATAAAAGGAATGAAGTAAAAATTACTGTATTTTRTCCAAACTGATCAAGTTATAACAAGGGAACTGTAATTCAGCCAGTGTGTCTGTTAGGAGATCATCTCTTGATTTCAGGTTTCCAATCCTGTGTGYTGTTGGCTCTGCCGACAGTGATGAGAGACAAATCTCTCTGCTGTTGGCAGGAACAGAGGAGTTCACACAGGCATAGTGTGACAAAATTCCCTACATAAAAATTATCCTTGCTAATATAATATAATCATCCTTTAATGAAGTGGTCCTGTGGTTCCCAAAGGATGTATCAAGTGAAGACTACGCTTTCATCCCACTGAATTGTCAGTGTGTTTAGTGTGCCAGTCACACCCGCGCCAAGGTGTCACCACCATTGCTGCTCGTCTGCTTTTCAGGCCTGTTTTTAATTCCTTTTCCACTTATGCAGCTCAGGTCGAGTGAGAAAGAGGAAAATAAGCYCAGTGAGTGCACTTATATTTTTATTTGTTTCAGAATGCCCATGATTTAAAAGCTAGTGATCAATTTAGTTGACCTAAATGTAGAGCCAAATTGAAAAATGTATCCTCTGAGCATGTGCAATATTGCAAAACTGCTGGCTGTGTGCGCTGATGTCTTTTTGTGTTGGTGGTTTGTTGGAAAAGCATTTTGAGTGCTTATTTCTGCACATACTCTCACTGTGCTTGCTTCAGCTGCTGCTAGTCAAGAGGACTCACACTACACTTTTCATGTCTTTCTGACTTGCAGGCTGTAAAGGGCCTTGTTCACCAGAGTTTGAAACTCTGGCAAACACTTTGCTGCAGATCTATTAAGGATGCTACAGCATTCCCAAGTGTGGTTGAAGCTGCCTGAAACTGCTGAGCTGGCATTTCACTTGAGACGATTCTCACAATAAGGGCATACACACAAATCCTCCCCCACYGGTCCAACCCCAGAGCTCACAATTAAATGGCCTTTGAAAAATGGCAAAGAGGCTTACRAAGAATAGCCTTGATGGAATCTAACCTTTCCTGGAGCTGCCCTTGTGTGCGGAATAGTTGATAATTTTCTGAGCTGAAGACGTTGAGAGGCGAACACCTTTTAGCGGGAGCGAAATATCTGCAGCCTTCTTGTGTTCTGCATGTAAAGTACCAGCAAAGYCTGCCCTGGCTCCGTACGGGCACTCAACCTCTACAGTTCCCTTCCAAGGCTTTGCCTTTCCCTGTGGAGCACAGAGGGGTGCTGAGGGCTGGCCAGTCCATCACTGGGGCTGGTAGCAGATGGGAGTTGGTGGCCCCTGCCGAGGGTGGCCATACCAGCTGGGTGCAAGGCACTCTGCCCCACCAGTGCTCACTGCTGAGGAGCTGGTGGGGTAAGAGYTAGGGGCTCAAATCACTTGGCTTTTATAGCCTTGGAAAGGAACGTTTCCTCTAAGTTGCAACTGAGTTTAAAATTAAAGCAAAAGGGGGAATGTACCTGCCCTGCAAATTCAGGCTTTGTCACTTGCTCAAGTAAATTAAATAAAGCTTTACAAAAGTGTGCATTTGCCATGGTAATTAATCTTATACCGTGAAAGAAMAGCACACTGAGTAGGGGATTTGGGTTACTGGTATTAAAAATACCTGAAACCAGTTGGAGTCCACGGTTTCTTTGGCAAAGGAAATTTTATTTACAAGGTCTTACAAATGCRGTTGTGTATTTTCAGGAACAGTAAATGCCATAAGCTTAAACCATACAYGCTAATCTCACTGATATGTGCTTAGACCTTACCATAAAAAAAAAAGAAAAATAAAAAAATCAGTACATTATTCATTAGTATAACTTTGATTAGTGATACTATTTTTTCACACTAAGATGATCATTTTGTTCTTCTGTCCCACACAAGCATGGAATATATCYATAATCCTATCTATATTCACCTTTACCAGATATCTGATGGCTTTTAAATGTTTTCATGGGGAATCAGTTTTTTTGAAGGCTGCCAGGTTGACAGCTATGGAGTCTGAAGCGGTTTAGTTTGTGCATAGAACTATTTGGAGCTACCAAATTAATTTCTTACAGAAAGGCAGGTTATTTTTGGAGGTTTCTTGTAACTGTTCAACATAATTTTTTTTTCTCATTTTTGCTACATCATTTGGCATATAACCATGGTATGGTTCATGTTCAAATATCCCCCACTTCTGGGGCTATCTGCCCGCAGGGAAGCAAGCAAGGATGGCCAAGCGCCTGCCTGGGCAAGTATTGATTGAGGCTGATGTTGGGTGCAAACAAACTGCAGCCCCAGGTCTGTGGGTGTGAATGTTTGGGTCTGCAGCTCATTTATCTGAACTGTGACATTCCTGGCTACAAGATTCTTYTGCCATGAATACACTTCCACCTTCTTTTGGACTGCTGTTGTATCAGTAGAGGCTTCTGGCGGCTGAGTTTTCAGGAATGAAGCAGTTTCTGTTTTTCTTAAAAAATATGCTCTATACTTGGGCATGATAAAARGTTCTGGTGTTACATTCTCCCTGCAGAACCTGCCCATACCAAGCAGGATGGGAAATGAAGGAGCTCACATGCAGGTGGCTCAGATCCATAGGTTTTCACTTAAAGCTACACAGTTTCTCAGAATAAAAAAATAATCAACCAAAAAAAACCCCAGACCAGGCTGAGATATCTGAATAAAATTACAACCACCTCCCTTTCCAGGACTTATTTTTTACAGAGCAAAGAACAAGACTGCTTTTGCTCTTGTGGTGTCTTTCTCCCATTTGCACTGCCTTCAGCCACTGCAGGGATTGGGAAGGGGTGGGAATTCTGAGGTTGATGAGACAAGGCGTGTTTAAAAGCCTTTGCTCAACGAGCACAGTGCTATGGCAGCGTTTTTTCATTCTGTATAGTGCTTGTGATCCCTTTCAGTCTTTCTTGCAGTTACARAGCAAAATCTGGAAATATTATATATAGTAAGCTGCTGAACATATAGAGGTTACTGGGGCAGTAAAGTATTCACAGRGATCAAATAAATGGCTTGTCTTTTAAAGCCAAAATTAAATCATACTAAGAAAACCTGGCACAATTTTCTTTTTCCTTGAGTAGCGGTAGTGTTGAAGTGATTCATTGGAAGTTTTACCTCTTCTTAGCCTGTAAAGGGTAARTGTGCACTTGGGAGCATCAGTGCCTCAAAATGAGAACTCAAGGGTCATTTTTTTCTCTAAAACAACATTGTGGTGTCATTGTTCCAGCGCACAGTGGGGTGCACAGGTGCTGCTGGGTGGTGGTTTGGTCCCCTGGAGCTGGAAGGTGTGTGTGTTCCAGGAGCTCCACAGAGCTGTGGGTCACGTCCTTCTCTTCTGCATATCTTCTCCCAGATGATGTGCACATGTTGAAACCCGCATGTCTGTTTTTAAGTACAGAAATGGCAAATGTATTTGCTAGCAACGGTATGCTACATGTGGTCCATTTTTTTTTTATTAAATGGAGAATCACAGTTGACTCTTAATGCAGCTGAATTCTGTTTGAACAGGACTTTATTTGCTACACGACAGATAAGGAGACCTTTCTTTCAAGTCTTATATGTTAATGGAAACATAATCACGTTAGCTATACTGTCATTAAAAAAACAAACTCATAAAAAGTATAACCTTAGGAGACGTGAGTTGCTACTACATTCGCTAACACTTCATTCTGTTGACTTTCTCACGCAGCCTGTCCTTCGGCATCACGTTGTGTTGCAAAGCTGGAGGCTGCTGGCCTCAATGCAGAGACTCTCCAATTTACATTCTGGTCATACTGCAGGGTTTCATAACCCCGCTTTAGTTTTTCCCTGGCTTCCCAACAGCTCTGCTGCCTGACACTGCCCAGGGACCTCCAGGGCGAGGGAAAGGGCCTGGGAGTCCCAGGGAACAAGGGGAGCAGCCAAGAGTCTTTGCTAGAAGAAACTGTCACTACAGAGTGCAATACTGGCTTGAGAAGTGGTGTAAGCTGGTTCTGGATCAGTARGCTGTTGCACAGGGATTTCAGCACAGGTGTCTGGACTGAAAGAAAGGATTGAAGCTGCTGTGTTGGGTAGTTCTTACCTGCCACATGGAAAGGTGTCGAGAGAGCACGTAGGGGAAAGCAGGTCAAAAATACCATAGTTCTCGGTGTCTTGTCAGAGTTTCCAGAAATRCTTTTTAAGAACTAAGCCCTTTCAAATCTCTGTCTTCTGTTTTGGAACAATTGGAGAATGACCTGTACAAAACGATGAGTCCGTAAGAACTGATTGCTTGCAAATTCCTCAAAACACTGACATGTCTGAATACTTGGCTGTCTTTTTAATACTAGCATTAATTTTAATTTTGTTTCACGAGCCCTTGCCTGAATAAAGCGCTCTGAGTTAATGCCTCTCATTGAAAGAAGACGTGCCTGGCACTGCTGAGTCCCCCCACTGGAGCAGTCCAGGCTGTGGGCACGGATCCGGCACCGTRCTCTGATGTGCAGCCTGCATTACTGCTGTGAGATGGAGAGAGAAATTTCACTTTACTAACTTTCATGTTTTGTATTGTAGCCATGAGACGCAAACGACCTGCTGGGATCATCCCAAGATGACTGAGCTTTACCAGTCATTAGGTAAGACAGCTCTACCAGATGTTTGGTGCCTTTTTTTTTTTTTTTCTTCAGTTGAATGATTTGCTACGGCAAAGACTTCCAAAGGAAGCAAACCGAAAATTTAGTGAAAGACAGAGGCAGGGCTTTTACCAAGGTTAAAATTTTCTGCATGGGAAATTTATAAGGAACACATTTAAAACATGCAGTAGAAAAAATCTGAATTTCATTCAGCACATTTGGAATGTACACCAGGTTTACAAAGTAATCTGGGTGTATTGTTGCAAACTCTTTATTAAAAGACTGGAACAGAAGTTAAAAAAAAATAATCCTGAATCTTTTCACTGTCTAATCTACTTTACAAAAGGCACATGAAAAAATCAAACAAAGCTGCTGTTAATGTTGACTTTTGGATGGTGGGAAGCCAATTGAAGCAATTTGCCAAACTGTGTTACCACTGCTTTATTTTTAAAGCACTTTCAATACTTAGAAGGCATAGCAGCTGTCATGATGTCATTTTGAATACCCAAATTGCATGCTTATTATGACTTCAGATGTGCCTCTCTGGTGGAGGGTTTTTTGTTTCATTTTTTAGCAGCTTTGGAATTTATTAACAGAAGCACATCTATAAGATAAAATGGGTTAATCTATGCTCTAGTGTTTGGCAGGCCATTTAATAGCTAACTCTTTGATTTTAATGGTTGTGTTAATAAATAATAGAGGGTATAATAAAAATTAAGCTATTTTGCTGAAAGAAATCAGTAAATACGCTGCATTCATAAAGGAGGTTACGTCTGTACAGCACATGTACATAAACCAGCTTGAGCACTAGGATTGTCAAATCTAGCATTCTGTGCAGGCTTATTTGCCATGGTGAAAAATAGCTTAAATTATCACCTGCTAAACTCTAGTTTAGCTGCTGAAAACAGTCTAATTATGCCAGTGTAATCTATTTCAAGCGAACTCAGGTATCTCTATGGTGCTCTGCAGTTCAAGGCATGCTAAAAATATTTTAGAAAAGTGATATTATAAAATGAAACAACACAGTGTGAAGATTTTTCCCTTACAGTATTAGCAGTGTGGCAGCAGTTGGTTTAAAAATTAACCAGAATGCTGCTCTGTATGCCAAAAARGGATATAAAATGTATAAGTTCGGGCTAACCAAATGAAAAAGCAGACAAGTATTGACTTGCCATTTAATTATAACATATTGCCCTGTTTTTCTCCTTCATATTTCTGCTGTTAAAGTGAGGGTTTAAAAGTTTCAGGACAAATGGTAATTGCATATGCAGACATCCTTTAATACAGCTAGGTCTTCAAGCAGTTGCCTGTTAATTGAAGTTCACTCTCACTCCACAGCCACCTTTGATCCACAGATTTCGTGGTATTGCTGATAYTGTTGTTGGTCAGACATAAAGTCCTGTTGCAACTGCTTTTCTTCTGCTACTTCCCTGTTTCAGCTGGAGTACTCTTAAATACCAAGAAGTGAAAAGGTAATAAGGGAGAAAAGTGTCCTGATAGATTCAGGTCAGCAGTTCAGAAGATGTGTGACTGCTGAAGTCAKTTTGCATTTAGTTTAACTGAGTTTTATCACTGTGAGTATCACCCAAATGTCAGGACTTTAGGATWGCCTTATTTTTTACTGCATAAAGAAGGAACATGTTCAGGCAGATTTTCTTTTTTACTTACTTGTGAACTTCCTTTTTCTCATGCAATTTTCCTTTTCAGGAGCAAGAAATGTCAAAAAAAAGCAGTCCTCTGGCTGGCTGGCTGGCTTTGTTTCTTTTAAAGTTGAGACCAAATACTCATTAATACAAAACTGACATTGATTTTAATAAAGTATGCATAATATGCATTTTTATGAGTAAATTGAGGTGTTCATATGTGTGTATGAAAGAGACTAAACAAAGTGAYTCTTTGTGTACTGCCACATGGGTGAAGCTTTGATRAAAGTGCTGCTGAATAACCTAYAGATTTATTTTATTTTTGAGCTGGGTGTAATCACCATTGCCTAACTCTCACACAAACTGCATAATACGAGTATAACCCGTTTAGTCTTGAACAGAGCCCTTGATGTATTTTCAGTGCTTTGTTTTGCCTCARGTCAAAATGGTAATAATGGGATGTTTGAAGTCTTTTCAGGCTGTTCAGTAATATATTATCTGAGAAGATGTTATTAAAGTCGATTTTGTATTGCATACTCATTAGATCCTATTATTTTACCCCACATTAGGATCCAAATTTTGTTTCTAATTCATATAAAGAAGCTAGTAAAAAGCTTAGTATGTATGCCTTTTWAAAAATCTGGTAGAAAGCATGAATTTGGTAAGCGGGTAAATGTAAAAAAGTGAGACCAAGTACATCAGTGCTGTCAAGAGTTTTCATTTCCATTTTCCAACTCCTACACTTGGCCAGTAGGGAACAATGGTGCTATGCGATGTAGTTCTCTATACATGCCAGTATATCATAATTTGCTACAGGATGCTTATGTCTAATTTAAATTCTTAAAAATTACTAAAAGCTTGATTTTTTAAGTGAATGAGGAAGCTGCATCCTGTCACAAGGAAACATTTCTTACGTGCTTCTGAGATGCAAGAGACACTTCTCTAAGAAAGAAGAATAATATTAGTTTTAATCTTCAAATATCCGATTCACACGCCTCCAAATTGTTGCATTACATTTTGCTAAAATAAATGAATTCCAAGTGTGAGACTTATTGGTTCATTTTTCTGTATTTAGAGATTTGGGTATTTATAAAAATGAAGCTAAATTACTTGGGAACATTATCTAGTACTGATAAAAGAAGTTAGGAATGTGCTGTACACACTTTTGCCTGATCAGATTGTTGGTCAGGGAARTCCTGTAACCTCTTCAATTGTAACTGCATCAGAGACAGCAGGAAGAATCTACAGAAAGAAATTACAAAATAACCTTCCTATAAAGGAAGTGTTCTCAAATTCTGTTTGAACTCATTTGCTGAAACATAGCTGGTTATAAAGATACTTGTTAAGTACTTGATTTGAAATTATGTATGTATATCGAAAATTTACRACTGGTTGTTCTTTCTAACAATGATTTTCTTTTTAAGATGCTAAGATTGTTCCTGATTGCGCTTTATTATTAAAACAATGTAGCATTTTTTTCAGTTTTAATGAAACTCTTTTTCAGCTTGAGCAATTTTCACTCTTTATTTAAAGTTATAGCTACTTAAAGTTACATAATAAYGTGCCTATATTTAATTAATTAATTGTTGTTCAATGTTTAGTCAAAGTGACAACAGGTAGTAGATTTTGGTATAGATTAAATAAAAAAGAACCTTGTAAGTTAAGAACATAGAGAAGAAATAAGTGCTGAAATAGGAAAGGTAGTAAAAATCACAATACTGAGTTTCAAAGGATTAGAGGCTGACAGACATCCCCTGGTTTGTATTTTAAACCATCATGAACCACTCCTATTTTCCTCTAACTTCCTTCTGAAAGTCTTCAAAGTACAAGAACTGCTCCAACTGCTTTTCTTTCCAAAAGTAGTTCCTCTGCAGCAGATCTGCTGTTTTTGCACTGTTCTTTTGTATCCCACTTACAAGTGTTTTCATCCTTCATGATGCCTCCTGGGCATCACTGAAAACAGAATTTTTGCTGTTTCACCATCTTGGAGACCAAGGACCTTTGGGTGAGGGGAGAGATGGGAATCATAAAGTGATCTGAATTTGCTTCTTTTTTTCAGCTTATCTTCCGAGAATGAACATTTAATGTCAGACAACTTAGCTCTGAATAGCAGTATTTTGCCTTTAAGTTGAAAACAAGTCCAACCTTTGCTGCGRTGGCCCAGGAGGACTTGGCTTGTCRTGCCATACCATTAGTGTCCCCCTCTTCCAGCCTTCCCATGTCATGTCATGTCAGTACAAGTGTCCTCAAGGTGCATTAGTGTCACCATGAACAGTAATTGCAGTAGCAGGCTGCAGTCAGAAATGCTGTTTATCAATCCTAATTCACCAAGGCAGGACAAGAGGGTGAAAACCACCCTCATCCTGGCAGGCTGCGGTGCACTGGTGACAGCTCTCCATTTAATTTAGCGGGATGGGGGGCAGTTCTCTATGGAGTACATGAAAGAAATGTCAGAGTTGCTTAACACGAGGTGGGAGAATGCTGCAAGGCACCTCAGAGCCTTCTTTGAGCTTTCATCAGCAGCTGTGGTGTTGCTCTTGTGGCTGACTATTCCTGTGCAGCAGTGTGAGCTTCTAACTCCCAGTGACCAAGGCTGACCAATTTCATCTTTTTTCCTTTTGTGTTTTGATGTGCCCTTCTGAAATGCTKCCTGAAGAGGTTAAACTGCCCCTCGCTGCCTTTACAGTTAGTATTAGCAACTACCAGACCRTGTATTTATTATGAAATTTTATTCATATTCAGCTGTTTTCTGTGTTTGTACCAGTTAGACCCATGCCTACTGCACACATCAGTCTCTTGATTTCTATTGCAATCCAGTGAGATTATATATATGGCCCCTCTTTAAAGGTTATTTATTCACTAATGTACTTTTCAAGCCCATTTCAGAAAATAGGATTGCTTGGGTTCAGTCAGCCCTGGACAGCACTGAGCCTAGAGGAGGATATCTTTCTAACTGTGATTTCATCCTGTGCAGCACACACCTAACAAACAGTAAATACAGCTGTGGCAGACAGGTAGAACTTAGGTGGTAGAAGTTAACCTGGCATCCCCTGAAAATGAAAGCATACATGTATTAGCATGAAGGAAGCTATTCTAGAGAGAAYGAAGGGGTGTTCTGTTGCAGAATAAATGACCAATATGGGAACATTTTGGTTAAGATAATTGCACTCTTGGTTTGCAAATTGAGACCTTTTATTACTACTTTCTGAAGTTGTCTGTAATTTATTTATTTTAGGATTTTCCAGTATGACTGCTTCTCACCCAGAGTACATAAAAGGTTTCTGAACTTTTTGACTGCAARCTGCACTCATATCCAAATTCCCATAATGGGATATACCCAGTGTACATAATTTTCTTTCTTACATTTTGGGTTTGCAGACTGAAGAACAGACATTACATGCTTAAACTTCCAAGGGTCATGTCAGTTGGTCGGATTACAGGGATGCTGGCACATCCTGTGGTGTTCAGCCACCAGGTCCAGATGCAATCTGCAGTATTGTGGTGCCCTGGGTACCTCCTACTTGTTAATTTGCAGAGATGCTGTTGGCTTTTTCACTCAKTTGGACAGGCCTAGTACAAGGTGCTGGGTCGTTTCATAAAGRATAGTTGAACTGCACTTATAATAACAGTTTACTGTTATTTATTACYGAAGTAGTGTAAATGATAGCATTAATTATTGTTATAATAAAAGTCAATGGCTGAGACTCAACTGATATTAAGCAGTGTTACTTGATTAATTTCTTTCYTTTGTGCATTTGTCTCATTTGCATTTTAAAATTACAATTCCRAAAGAGGCAATATATGTCACTGTAGGGCATCATTAAAAGATTTRTTTTCAGGTTTTGGGCAGCAGGAGAAAACTAAGCATTCTTACCAGCAGGACAGGGAATCTCAGCTGTATTGAAACAATGTGAGCTGAAGCTTCTTGAGAAGGCAAAAGTGCTGCTAATGTYTGATGAAACATAGAAGGCTTGGTGGCTGTTAGAGGAATTATGGTCTTTTTAGGACTGTCCAGTAAACAGTTTTTAATGTGTTACGTAGGCATTATAATTCCCAAAATAGGTTATCCCSAGGCAGTGTATTTATGAACAGCCTATGAATATGTCACAAGCTGTGGCTGAGTAAGGCTTTCAAGTATCGTGGTATATCACTCTAAGTTCACATTTTCTGTCCTCACAGCTGAGAGTAAAGAAACCCTCAGAACTCTGTAAATCTTGTCAAAGGAAGATGAGGATTTGGCCTGATGACATCTAATTTCATGAAAAGAATTAAGTTGTTAATTTGCTAAATTTTACTCATACCACCTGAAGCACATAAGCTGCTCGTTTCAATTTGGTGATGTCCAGTCTGTCAGACCAAGTGAAATGTGTGTATTTTGCCCTCATTAATTAAAAAAAAAAAATTATAATAATATTTACAATATATGAACAAGAGACTGCCTTTTTAAAGTAAGGAAGTTTCCAGKTAGAAAGGACTTCATGAGATGCCTTCAGATTACATAGGGAGAGAGATGAATTATGTGAACAACCTTGGATGGGATGTAGCCTGGCCCATGCCAGCGTTTTTAGACACCCAGGGAGATCAGTCTGTCATACAGGATAGGACAATATCTAAAGGACAATATCTAATGGAACCTCCCAGACGCTCAGCAGATGCAGCAGCTATGGAGGGGGGTCAGTCTGTTTAAGAACCACCAAGGAAAGCAGTTCAATTACAACACCTTACTTTAAACCTGTTGTGKGAGTTATAGATGTGACTCCTTAAGAATGTGACTCCTCATGCTGGATGCTAGATCTCTTTTTAAATAGGTTATTTTAAAAAACTTACTGCTTTTATTTTTTTWTTGCTTTTAGTTATTTTATAAGCTRCTTTATGTWGTAAGAACTCAAGAATRTGAGATAGGTTTTTCCTGTAAAAATAATACTCATATTCCARTGTAAAATCCAGAATTTAGCAAGGGACAATTTTAAAAAGAAACAGACTACAAGATTTTATTTGTTGACACTGTGTCAGTAGTCAGTGGGACATTCCGGCAGGTAGTTTGAATCAGTGACCCCATCTCCAATGAGTGGGTTTTTTGCCCGATTATCCATTAGCAAAAGGATCTGCTGTGTTTAATTGCAGATTTTTCTAGAATACTGTAGAAATATAACATAGCCTTTATGTTTTAAARTTTCTCTCAACATGCAGAATTATGCAGAAAATGTTAGAATTTATTTATCTTACCATCTTTCCACAATATTTCCGATTTGAGATATTCCTATCAGCAGTGTGAAGTCCCCTTCATTACAGCTGCATTTGTAATAATAGCGCTAGTTCTTGTTCACTGTTAATCATGTTATTATACAGAGAAATATATATATCACTTGAACAGAGAGGTCATTCATGGCTGACTGATGGGAAAGTCATGATTTCTCTTTGCTCTGGGATGTAAATATGTCACCAAATACTCCCTCGTGATCCTTTCTTCTGTCTRTTCCTTTCCAGGGGCCAGGTGACCTCTTCCACTGCATCGTTGTTTCAGACCATAAGGAGATTATGCTCTCAGGCATTTACATTTTTTTTGTTCAAAGCTTGAAAGTTGCCTTCTGAGCAAGGAGGAGAGAGAGTATTGTTAAACAACTTGGAAAAGTTTTGCAATACACCAAGAGCTTTCAGCTCTCTGACTGCTCTGTTTGGATGATGAGGTGGTGCATACTTTCTAGGAGTGGGAGGAAAGGGCTGAGGGAAAACTTGTGCAGTGCAGTGAGCTCCCCAACCTGCTCCAGAATGATAAAAGCTTGGGAATCAGGGCTGGATGGGTCCTGACTAGTTTAGTGGGCTGTGTGGGGGTGGAGAAAGCATCCATTTTTTYTCCACCCCCACACAGGAAGGAAAAAATAAAAAAATAAAAAAAAAAAAAACCTTACAATGCAGGAAAGGAGGAACGGTGGTGTTTCCATAGGCTTTGGGAAGGTTGCTGCAGTTTGAACTATCTTCCTCCCTCCTCTGCCTGTTTCCAGCAGGAGTGGCTGGCTTGTGCCCAAGCAGTGCCTTTGTGCACCTCGTTTGAGATCTCCCCACTCACTGTGAGGAGTGGCTTTAAACCCAACACTCCACAGCCCAGGGGCCAAGACTCATTTCCTGGCACTCTTATGTTTTGGGGTTCATTTAAATGGGGTCTCATCCAGSAAGGGAAATGTTTTGAACCCACTTAAGCTGTGCCTGGGCTCCTTTCCTTGCTACACAGAGCAACATGTTTGTTCCAACAGTATCCCTGGGGGAGGAAAGACACCACTGGCAGTTTCATAGGCATAGGGAGGGGAAAGCAAAATCATTAAGATCCGGTGACCTTAAGTGACTGTCACCASCTGGTAGGRGTGCTGTCTATCAGGAGCATGGAGGTGGTGGCATAAGGGAGACAGAGGTGAGCAGCTGTCACGAGGATGGTAACTGGGCACAGGCTAATCCTGGTGACAGCAGCCAAGGTGGCAGTGGAGGTGTGCCATGGCTTAGTCTTGGCTTGCAGAGCCAAAAGATYGGCATTGCTGCCACTTTCCCAAAACCTGAGATGAGCGCTCCAAAATGAGCACCTGACATTGCTGCTTCATCATTTAGAGCAGATGCTTCTTGGCAGCAGTGTCGTTAAGGTTGACAATAAATTCAGTGTGTATTACATATACAGGAAAATAGATGTAAACTGTAGCACTTCCAGGATTAAATGTCTTCATGGATTGTATTTTCTGCCTTGATTGAGGCCTGAAATATGCATATATATTTACYCACATTTCTAAAAATGTAAATAATAAATAGATAAGCCTTTTTTAAAACACTCAGGAAGAATTTAAGAAAGGCTTCTTCATTTTGTCAAATACTAGCCTTATTTTTTTCCAGAATACAAGTACAGATTTGCTGCAAGCRTACAGAATGTAATTGAATTCATGGTGTATTTGTGAGAGACTGCTTTATTAATTTCCATTTAAGACAAATGAAGTTGCTTTATTTAAAGTGACTCACTGTATTCTACACCCCATAAAGGACCTGTCAGGATGATTGTGAGAGACAGAGCTGGCAGGAGCAATGCATAGAAGTGCCCATTAAAAAGGTGTATGCAACTGTACAAAGAGAAAGAAATTAAATACAAAGCTGAAACTTTCTTTTCTGCTCTAAGACATCTTTCAGAMATGTTCCACAGGTTTTATTAAGGTATACAAAACTACTGAATTATCATACCTCGTATTATTCATTCAGAACAGCTTAATTAAAATTAATGTAATTGAGACAATATTCCCTCTGCTACCTATATCTGTACAGCATTATAAATGATGTTGGGGTAGTTTTACCCAAGCTACCACATTTCAAAAAGCTTTACAGCACCTCAGCTCACATGCCAGCAAGGAACTGTTTTGTCTTTCCCTACTTTTCATCATACTCTTTCTCTAAGAGTCTGTCAGGCTTAGAGGCAGCTTATTGAGCTAAATGGACCTTTATTTTGAGCCACTACATTTTTCTCCCCTAATGTTCTTTTAATATTTACATCATAGTTGATATTTTCTAAACACTTTCCCATCAGTAACTCCTTAGGCTCAGTGGGTTTCATCAYTAAATTAAATGCATTCAGCAGTGTTGTCAGGTGCTGAAACTGTTTGGCACAAGCAGTGTATTTCTGTTCTGGAAAACCCTTAAGTTACAATATGCCAAGGTATCTCTTGGGAATGATCCCTAGGCTGCACAGGAGTGCCTGTCTGTGCCCAGGAATTCATTGGGTGGGTAGGTGACAGAGCCAAGAGCCCACATCTGTGTTTTCAGTGGTGGGGTGGCTGCCCTGTAGCATACGAATATGTCCCCTGCCACTCCTCAGTTCCCAGCTGCTGGCAGTGCCCCTTGGGAACCGTGCTCTGTGCTGCACTTCTGTGTCTTTATCTCTGCAGGTTCCTGGGAGATTTTGCCGACCATGGTTAAACTATTCAGTGGGGACTTGTGCTGATGCCCTTATTTTCTTAAACACATGAGGACAGCTCTAGCAAAAGTTGAGCCAGACAATGAGTTCCCAACCAGGTGCCATTCCCCTRCCAGAGCCCACCAGCTCCCCACTGTTCAGCACGTGGGGACCTGGGAGCTCACCTGGCTGGCTGAGCTGGCCTCTCTCCTGGAAGGCTCTGCATCTCTGGGCATGGCTGGGGCCTGCTGAGACAGAAAGCACGGAACTGTAATTGTTTTTTTTTTAATACCTTTTCTCTTTTAGCAGTAGCTGAGAGTCACCTGTTTTTTCCTGGGCAGAGCTCTTYCTTTGGAGCTGCCTGCACACAGCCTGGCTGGTGCATCAGGCAAGCAAGGAGTTTCAGGGTCTTATCTCCCTCACAGTGCCTTCAGTGTGAAAAGCTCTGYGGTATTTTCAGACACACTGCTGCAGTGCCTGATGTTGTCCTTTCAAGTGCTCTTTAGTTCAGTGACTTTGAACAAAAGGAAGTAACACTGTAGGACTTAATGTTTTCTTTTTGGATGGTTGATTGTCTCAGTGAAGTTTCTAACATAACTTTTTTTCTTCCCTCTGTTCTTTTAACTAACGAGTATTATCTTGTAGTTCAACATAAAAATGTTTTTGTGAGTTTTGTTATTTCTAATGTGCAGAGATGATCTTWTATTCTCCTCTTGCCCCCCTACAGCTGACCTGAACAACGTCAGGTTCTCGGCATACAGGACTGCCATGAAACTCCGCAGGCTGCAGAAAGCTCTCTGCTGTAAGTATCTGCCAGTGCCTCACCCGCTGCTGGGACGGCTCCATGGCCAGCACACGAGTTTATTCACAGCTTTCAGAAGCAGCAAAACACTCCCATACCTACCCCCAGCTCTGCCTGGTGCATGGAAACATCTCACCTAAAAGGCCTTCCGCTGCCACCAGTTTGCATGGTCATGACAAAACCGAAGTGCTGGGTGGTCTGCAGGTCTGTCCCTTGTAAGGCAGAGCAGCTGTTCAGAAATAAAACTGAACATATTGAGCATATTTAAAGAGCTAAAGAGTCTGCACACTCTTTAGCTGGGTATTTTCACTGTGCCATGTCACTGCCGTGTCCTGTGTCCGCCACAGCTTCCCAGCCGAAAGGAACACAGTTGTAGTKTGTGGGGAACAGTGAGAGCTCGGGTGAAATAATACCTTCAGAGCTGGAGTTGCTAATGGTTTGTTAAGTTGAATCTTGAACCCTGAGGGGTTATTGCCTTTAAATGAGATCATCACARTAAACATTTAGCTTCATTTTTTCCTCAGCTTTCAGTTGTGTTGAGAGGTCTCTCATCAGCTGTACATTAGTGATGTGCATGTTCTGACATTTTAGTTCTCCCAACTGCTGTATGTTATTCTACTTTTCCCTGGAATTACGTTTCTTTTTCAGCTTATTGTAACCTGATAGCTAAATAATTTGCYCAGAGTTTTCTTGATGGGCCAGTCAGTTGCCAAAGCAAGCAGTTAATTAGGCAGTCCAATTGGGAGGATTATTAAAATGTTTTARCATTCACTATTTGGCATTTAATTACAGGGTTAAATTTCTGACACAGTTGAAAATGTCTCAACTGTTGATTTATCTCAAGTTGGATTTGTGCTCACATGCTTTCTGGAACTGTGTCAAACCTTGGTATTTTTGAGCATGTTTACTTTTAGGCTTATAAGCATGGATGAATTCCACTAAAGTGTGCAGAYTTAATGTCTAAATGTACAAAAAATAGGGGAAAAAAAGGAAAAAATAAACAACAAATGAAAAGTCTTGTAACATAAYGAAAGGTTTTAACATGGATGCAGTGACAGAAGGAATTAAGATGATTAGAAATATAAACATCTTTCCACAGTACAGCAGTTCTGCCACACTCACTGTGGAAACATGGTATAAAAAAACTGGAGTGATATGCAGTGAAAAGTATTCATAATCAGTTCAGTACTGAAGGAAGCAACATTTTTGGAATTAACTAGCTGTCAGTGTATAAGTTTAGCTTGTAACAGGTTTTTATGACTGAAAGAGGAAAATTTTGCATCCCATWTTATCTGTGTTAGAATCACAGAATATTCTGAATTGGGACAAACTCACAAGTGTCATCCAAGACCCACTCCTGGCCCTGGTCAGGACACCCAAGAATCACCCCATGTGCTTGAGAGCATTGTCTAAACGCTTCTTGAACTCTGCCAGGCTTTGTGATGTGAGCCCTGCCCTGGGGAGCTGTTCCAGTGCCCAGACACCCTCTGGGGGAAGAACCTTTTCCTGATACCCAACCCAAACCTCTCCTGACACATCCTCATCCGTTCCCTCAGTGCTGTCRCTGTCCCCCAGAGCAGAGATCAGTGCCTGCCCCTCCTCTCCCCTCACAAGGAAGCTGTGACTGCACTGAGGGCTCCCCTCAGTCTCCTCCAGGCTCAACAGCCCCAGTGCCCTCAGCCGCTCCTCACACGGCTTCCCCTCAACGCCTTCCCCATCCTCAGGGCCTCCTTTGGACACTCTGCAACAGCTCCATGGCATTTTTATATTGTGGCACCCAAAGCTGCCCCCAGCACTGGAGGTGAGGCCGCCCCAGCCCAGAGCAGAGCGGGACTTGATTTGTCAAGGCCTCTCTGCAGGGCCTCCCTGCCTTGTAGGGACTCGACAGCTCCTCCCAGTTTAGTATCAACTATGAACTTACCTACAATCCCAGTTCTGCATCCAAGTTGTTTATGAAGATGGTGAAGAGCACAGGGATGAGGATGGAGCCCGGTAGAACCCCCTGAGTGCCAGGTCACAGGTCTGACGTCACCCCATTCACTGTCACCCTCTGTGCCCAGCCCATGAGTCAGCTGCTCGCTCATCACACGGTGTGTTTATCCAGCTGTGGGCTGGACACTTTGTCCAGAAGGATCCTGRGAGAGACACTATTGAAAGCTTTACTGAAATCCAAAAAAGATTATGTGAACTGGCTTACCTTGGCCRGTGGGTTAYTGTGTCATAAAAGGAAATTAAATTTGTTGAGCAGTACTGTTCCCTCACAAACCTGTGCTGGCTGTGACTGATAAATTTGTGGTCTTTCCGGTATTTTTCAATAATTGATTCCTATTAAATTAAATAATTCTGGATTTATTTTGGACTTCTGTATTGGGTTTGTATGACCAGGTTTTGGTAGCAGGTGTCTCCAGGGGTGGTTTCTCTAAGAAACTGCTAGAAATTTACCCTGTGACAGAGCCAGTGGCAGCCAGCTCCTAGACAGACCTGCTGGCCAGGGCCAAGTCCATCAGTGGGAGTGCCTGTGGGGTAATGTTTTTGAGAAGAGTGCAGGAGAAAATCCGCTGCACAGCAGCAGCTGGGAARGAGGAGGGAAAATATGTGAGAGAAACAACTCTGCAGGCACCAGGGTCAGTGCAGAAGGAGGGGGAKGACATGCTCSAGGYGCCAGAGCAGAGATTCCTCTGCAGCATATGGAGGAGACCATGGTGAGGCAGCTGTGCCCCTGCTGCATAGAGCTGCACAGTGGAGCAAAGATCCTGCAGCCCGTGCAGGACGCCCTGCCAGAGCAGGTGGGTGCCTGCAGGAGGCTGTGACCCATGTGAAACCCACGCCAGAGCAGGCTCTTGGCAGGAATTGTGAACTCTTGGAGAGGAGCCTACGCTGGAGCAGGTTTGCTGGCAGCACTGTCTGTTCCTGAAGGACTGCATCCTGTGGGAGGGACCCACTCCGGAGCAGTTTGTGAAGAACTGCAGCCAGTAGGAAGAGCTTGCGTTGGAGTAGTTTGTAGAGGACTGTCTCCCGTGGGAGACTGCACACTGGAGCAGGGGAAGAGTGTGATGAATCCTCCCACTGATGAGGAAGCAGCAGCAGAAACAATATGTGATGAACTGACTGCATCCCCCATTCCCTGCAGCAGAGAGGTAGAGAATTTGGGAGTGAAGTTCACCCTGGGAAGAAGGGAGAGGCTGGGGGATGTGTTAAAAGATTTAAGATTTATTACTCATTATCCACCTCYGATTTGATTAATAATAAATTCAGTTGATTCTCCCAAGTTGGGTCTGTTTTGACTGTTACAGTAACTCGTGAGTGATCTCTCCCTATCCTTATCTCAACCCCTTGAGCATTTCAGTGTATTTTCCCTCCCCTGTCCAGCTGAGCAAGCTGAAGTCCGTTCATCTCTTGAAGTTACATTTAGGTAGATTGTCAGAGAATTGATGCTCTCAGAGAATTGATGCTCTCAGAGAAATGCAGTGGCACTTACACTGATTACTGTAGCACATTCTTCATACTTGTATCTAAGGAGAAGTATTTAAGGAATTTGGTTAGCAGGCTTTGTTCTTACAAATATTTTTGCCTGGAGACACCATCATTGTATTTGTGTATTCTATCATTTCAGTGTCGCTCGTGAACTCAGTTTAATTAGATTTTTTTTTAAACCCTCAACTCATTACAAAATTCTTTTTTTGCATTTTGGCAATAGTAGAGTTAGAGCACAGTGCTGGGTTTCAAGGCTCCTACACACAGCCAAAATCCCACTTGCAGTAGGTGCTGCTTTCAGCTCTTACTTTTCATTTCAGTTTTGAAATAGCAGGAATTTTTAGGTATATATATATATGTGTATCTATATCTGTATATATATATATATATATATATATATATATATATATATATATATATATATTTTTNATATATCTTCTTTTCTGCAAACTTCATAGAAAACAGCAATTTTGTCTACTGAGGAATACTCTAAAAATGTGTATTTAATAGAAGTCCTGCAGAAGTACAGGTACAGTCTATTTCTCAGTGGCAAGAATAGAAAAGCTTTAGAAAAGGAACTATACTTAAACTTYTGTTCTTTTCAGTTCATAAATCAGCCTAATGAACATTAAGAAACTAGGATATTAAACCTGATGAAGAATGTGGAAAATAGCARTCCTTAAGAAATAAGTACTTATGTGTTGTGTTATCTAGTGTGGCTCTATCATTTCAGCCTTCAAAATTACTGTGAGCATGCCACATGTAAATATTGCACCAGGTTTTTTTAAATGTGCAGTTTTCTTTTGATAATCACATCAAAGCGTGATGACTTTCWTGTTTTGCTACTTTTAAAGATCTGATCTTCAAGTGCAAACCACATCAGAATATAGTGATGTCAAATAAAATGAGATGTATTCACAAACTTTTCTTGGAAATGCAGCAAAAGAAAATAGTCAAGAACTTCTGTTAGGGGTCTTTAKTGCTCTTAATTTTATGCAGACTTGATTAAATACATATTTTTTAATGTGTCAGCCAACAGCAGCAGGTTACAGAGGAGATGATCTTGCATTCTGGGAGGACCATTTATATTTTTTATTACCAGCCATATGTTGAGTTTTCTCTAAGTTCTGTTTGTGACCTCAAGAGTGTACTTTCTCCTGCCTGCTAATTGTCACTTCTGTCCTTCAGCTGGTTACTTATTCCATGTTGTCTTTTATCCTTTTCCTGCAATCTGGCAGTGTCTAGTTAAAAACATCCTAACCTTTCCTCTATTGCCTTAGAGGCCAAAGAAATATTTATATAAATGACTTGGACTTCAAAATAAGCCAGAAGCCACTGTTCACACAGATTTTGGAGTCAGTTCTGGAATTTTAAATAGAACAGTATAAAAGAGTGACWGAGAACCCACTAGAAGTTCAAAGCWTAAAATGGTGGKGTTTATTTCAATTAAAACTTTTCAAATTACTCTATGGTGCCAAATACTCAGCTCTTCAATACATACCTGACTGTGGAGCTTGTCTTGTGAAAGTTGGTCATTTATGGGATGTCCATATCTGCTTTTAGGAAAAAAAACGTGCAGTTCCGTGTTCTGGGAGGGGACCCCACACACACATTTATTAACTCTTGGCAGAAAAGATGAAGGAGGATCTTAATGTGGTGAAGGCCAGAATCTTCTCCCACAAAATGAGGTTTCCTAAAGCAGAACATGTTGGCAAGCACTTTTTGCTTGTTAGGGGCTAATCGTGTGCTACAGACTTYGGGATAGGACAGGAGGTTGATGAAGAGTGGGCTGAAAGGCTTTTCARAATATGCTGCTTATTAATGGGAAAAGCTTTCAAAGAGTGGAATGACCCATGTTTAGCAGTAGCTGCATATATAATTACACTGCCACTCGGATGCCTGAGGGGCTCATTTAATTACTGTTGATTCATAGTCTCAGAAGAACTGAGAGTTCAGCCTAAAGCTTGGAGTTATAGGTGTTGTGAGGGCTCTGCTCTATTTTCAATTTGACCAATGAATTCTTAGAAGAAAAACATCTTTCTGRGACTCTCAGGAATGGTTCTGATGCTTTTGCAGGATATAACACTGACCTTAGAATAGCTGTATTTTTTATGCTAGTAGGTTCAACATAATATTCCAAAGTGTTTTATTTTAATAAATATATGCTGATGTGAAAAAAACTAAAACTCCAATAAAACCCTGCACAAAATYATAGAGTCTAAGTTAAATTTCTTGGTGTAATAACAGGGATAGCATTCCAAGGTTTCCTTATTCACTCCAGCACTAGGTACATTAGGCCGAGAGGATGAAATTTTCTGAAATGCTTAAGGGATTTAGTAGCAAAAGTAAGTCCCTATTGATTTCCAATGAAATGTGTACTCCYGAAATTCTTTTGGCAATTATGAAATCCCAGCGTCCTGCCAAGCAGCGTTGCAAAGCAGCCCTGTGGGCAGCTCAAGTATTTCTCATCTCCCACTAGGACATCAAAGGGGCAGTTTCATCCTGGGTAAAATAGGATACTCAAGTGTGAATTTGCCAAATGGGCCCTTAAACAGGATCAAGTTCTAAAAAAATTCTTGTATGGTGTTCTGTATTTAGCCTCTGCACATTATGGAGTTTTTTTTTGATGTTATGAAGAGATGTTGCTTGCCAGAACTCAAGAAAGCACATTTTTTTTATCCAAATGAGAGAAAAAACTCATCTTGCAGTTCAGTTAATTTTCCAGTTTTGTGAAGAATTTCCTGGATGATTTTGGGCAGTTAATTTTGGACCAGATGCTACTCCCTTGGGTCATATTGCATGGTGCTGCACTTTGTGGCTGTTCATGGTATGAGCAGGAGTAACAGCATCTGGGCTTTAACATCCCCATTGCTCACACCCTGGAAATTCACCGCAAGGAGATACAAAGGGTTTTCACATGGCAACTGGAAGATTGTCATCAAGCATCTCATTTTTCTGATTCCCTTTGTTGTTATTCCTGCCTTCCTTTGTAAAAAAACATCCCATAGTTTTGTGTCCCCCTAAGTGTGATGCTGCTTGGTGATATTAGTTTGCAGAGGTTAAGAGCTGAGAAATTGAAGCTCTCAGAGAATCTCTGGACATCTGAAGTTCAAAATGCAATGGACTTAAATAGGAACAAAAATTAAGTTTTTAAATGTCTGTAACAAAAAACTGATAAGTTTAAACATGTCTTAATATGTAATGCCACAGAGRTATTTATAAATATAAATGCTTTTCAGAATTAAAAATGAATACATTTAATTAATAAATATTGAAATAGGCTATTTAATGGTTCTGGACCCTTCTTTTCCCTGTCCTTACTAGAGGAAAAGTAACAGAGAGGTTAATCACAGTTCAGCTGTGATTTGTTTGCATATTCCTTGTGGAATATAGTTAAGATTGCTTGACTTATCTAAGAAATGGGCAACRCATCTCAGGAAAGCTGGTGACCTGTGCTATGGTGAGAGCACATTTGGTGRATGCAGTAATCAAATATTAGCCATTCTATCTGTAGGAATATAAAGCATGAAATGCATAATTTTTACTTGCATGCTAATTTATGTGTAATATTTCCATAGGACCCAAGAGCATAATAAGTATTTCACAGCTAAAATTGAAACAGATTCACACTGGTCTCTAAGGCCACAGCTGAATAACAGTGCCTCTGTAGGAGTTCTGAAACCAGTCTTGCATGTGACTTTCAGAAGACATTTTATGTCTTCTGGGTTGGCACATAAACCAAGTAAAGTGCTCTATTTACTTTTTGGATGTGGATAATACAACCACTCTTTCTCTTCAGTCTTTATGGTGGTGTATTTTTTTATGCCAACAGTGGATCTCCTGAGTCTGTCTGCTGCATGTGATGCCTTGGACCAGCACAACCTCAAACARAATGACCAGCCAATGGATATTCTGCAGATCATTAACTGCCTGACCACCATTTATGATCGACTGGAGCAAGAGCACAATAACCTGGTCAACGTTCCCCTTTGCGTGGACATGTGCCTCAACTGGCTTCTGAATGTCTATGACACGTATGTATGGGGAGCTCAGGACATGGGAAAGTTCCAGGAGCTTTCCCAGTAGCAGAAGGGGAGGGAGAAGTCTGCCTTATTATAACATGGGTGGCTTGGAGCTGAAWAAAGGGGTAGTTGAAGTGAAAGTTTAATAAACCTAATGGTTTAATKGCTGCATTTAGCTGAATCAATACAGCCCTTGGTTAAGCTTACAATTCTGGATTTATTAAGCTAAGTAATGAGAGAGTTGGAAAACAGAACTTTTAAAGCAGGTTCTTGAGTTCTGACCAATTCTGTGACTGCATGTCCACAGTAGGTCATGGCTTTACAAGGCTTTTTATTTTTTTGATAAAGAAGATCAAGAGAATTATTAAGAAACAACAGAGTAAACACCATATAAACTCTTTTCAGTCTGTACTTCTAGATGTTAAACCTTTTCAAATACATCCATTTTCTATAGCTTTCAATCTGTCATTCTTTTTCAAAGATGGACGAGGCTCCTCTCTTGTCTAATGTGCTTACAACCCTTAGTCAGAAGATTTGAGAAATGCTTAATTCAAACTGATTTTAAAAATTGTACCCATCATTATATATACAACAGACCTGACAAAAATGTATGGGTATTCCTTTTAAATGGGTTTGTGATGCTGTTCATAACGTGTAGGCAAATTCCAACATATGTTTGTAATCTCATTTTAGAATAAGCCATTATATTTGTATTTGGTGAATTTAGAAAAAAAAAAAATCAGTGAAAGTATTTGATTTATGTTTTTAAGGTTTTTATCAGTCACTTTCAGCCAGACATGCTCATTACTGTAGCAGAATAAACATTTACCTACAGAATTTGAAAGACCTGGGACAATTACTGTATTTGACATTTTGAACCATACTTGAGGGCCATAGCACTGTTCTTCTATCCACCCCTTATCACAGCAGTGAAGCTTTGGTGATCACCTGCAAAAAAATTAGGTACAGATTTGTACAGATCCTGTCTTCCTGCAGGATCACCTCTGCTAAGCCAGTTGTTTGTGACATCCTCTGCAGCAGCTGCAGCATCCTATGAAGTGGATTACCCAGATTACATTATATTTCTTGCAGGATACCAGTACTATGGAATGGGGCTATATTCATTCAGGAGCCAGGGTTTTATTTCTTTAATCTGCTTTGGCTTTCACAGAACAGTGATCCATTTCTGAGTTACCATCAACCATAAATAACATACAGATGAAGAGTCCCAGTTAGTGAAAACAAAAAAAGATATGCTGTGATATTAATTTATATCAGTCACATTAGAGACAGAGGGGACTAAAGGTCATTCCAAGGCTGCTCCTAAGATGAACTGTCCAGTTCAGATTTGCCACATCCAGTCTAGTTTTCTTTAAGTTGCACTGAGCTGCAAGTACATTAGAAATTCTAATTACCTGCCTCTAGGCAATTCCCTACCTATGCTGGGGAGCTGCATGTTGCAGGGCACAATGAAACACAGAGGTGTTTTATGTGTGAGGAAAGCTTGTAGCTATTTTACCAAAATTCARGTTTGAATTACACTAGTAAGAGAGGTGACCTTGGGGTTACATTTGTTTAGTTTTCATTGTAAACTTAATAGGCAGAGATCAACCGGAGTGCACAGCGCTACMGGAGACATTTAATTAAATGTATGAATCTTTACTTTTCTTATAATTGAAAACTGTCATTTGTAAAGATATTAATCAAATTCACAGTCAATGACTGATCTAATTATGGGCACGGCTCTGCAAATGCAGCACGTTTCGGATTTCTTTTAATTGATCAGTCACTCATGCTCATTTGCAGTAGCATGCTAAATTATTGGTTTGACTTGGGAGGAGAGGAGARTGAACTGAACAACTCATGATTTGTACAAGTTTCAATTTAATTGCCTTGCAGAGCAATCATCATTCTATATTCTTCTCTTGTATAATTTGCATGAGCCTGGTATTCATCAGGAGGAGTTTCTCAGGGCACAGATGATAATTAATTTGGAAAAGATYTGAGGGAGAGGAGTAAGAGGACCAGAGTGTGGAAAGCATAGGTAAACTACAAATGCTTACTTGTGATGAAAAATGCRCGTTTTTTTAATAAAAGGTTGCAAATTCTAAATTTGCAGAAACCTCTGGTTTCTGGTCTGTCCCTTTTAGAGGGTTTGCAGGGGAAATGTGTGGCTAAATGAGCACTGCTGGCTCCTCAGCTCTTTCATAGGATTAAAAAGACAACCTGCATCTTTACCTGTGGTGCAGCCTGATGCACTGCCATGGCCTGCCTCTGCATGATTTACCTTATTCTTAGTCGTGGCCTTAATGGTGATGCTTCAGAGCTGTTGATAAGGCTCTGCTTCAAAAATGTTGAGTTGAGGCATTAGCTCCCTGTTTTGTGTACGTCTTCATTTGCAATGGATGTTACATATTTGAAATGCTCTCAGAAACAAAAGTCTGGGGGTGAAGCCAGCAACTGGAAGTCAATTGAGTTAAAGCAGATGACAGAGAAGATGTGAAGGTTTGTCACTGCGTCGCCGGCAGCTCAGAGGAGGGTGTTGTTCTCACTGTCACATTAAAAAGCAAAAGTAGTAGCGTGGGCACGTTACAAGGCAGGAGTGAGTGTGAGGGGGAGGCTGACAGGCAACAGGGGCTGACTGGGAGTGTCCCAGCCCCTTGGCACTGCACAGGAGAGCTTTGAGCACTKCGAGGAGGAGCTCAGAAATCACACCAAGGTGTTAATGGCATAACAGCCTGACAGCCTTGCCATGATTTGTAGGCGAGTTTTATCATCCACCTGAACATATTACAAGTGTCTGTGTCGTAGCACACTGCTGGCAGAGGCTGCTTTTTCGTGCTTGGCTCCCTGTTGCCWTTTCAGACAAGTCAGGGCAGGGCTGACAGACAGTAAGCAAAGACTTTCTAAAAATGACTGCGACATTGCATTTCTGGTGAAAGTAAAGCTATATTGTTTCTGGCAAAAGGGCTGATTTGCTGTTCTGTCAGGGACCTCATCTCCTCTGAGAATTGCTCAGCAGCAGTTCATAGAGAAGCCTGTTCAAATAAGCATAGGGTAAAGACACTTTACTCACTTTTTTTCATAAAAAGGAGATGAGTAATTATTTCTGATCAAGACCATTTCTGGTAGAATTGATACAACAGCACAATCCAGTTCAGCTAAGCCTGTGAAGCCACAGCAGTGYTTTATTTTTCATTTCTGCCTTACCAAATAACCATCCAGCTCACGTGCTTTCTGTGAGACTTAATTCATGAAGACTACAGTACTGCAGTGAACTTGGTTATAGTAAACAAATTATGACATGAATGGATTATATTACCAGCCAATGTTTCTTTTCCATTAGGGGTCGAACAGGAAGGATCCGTGTCTTATCTTTCAAAACTGGTGTTGTATCCCTTTGTAAAGCACACCTGGAAGATAAATATAGATGTAAGTTGATATAATTATTTTGGGGTTTCCTTATGTTTGTATTCCTGTTTGTATTCCTGTTTTATTAATCTTGTTTATTTAWTGAATAAACATTTGAATAGCACACAAAGGCACTATTTTAGAAATTGCAGATGCAAAGTGTGGTAATTTGTTTCACCTTGTACTTTTAASTTATTTATTCTCTGTAGTTTTAGGTAATTTAGCAGAGTGGTTGCTAAACCTTTTTGATCACACCTCTCTCAGTAAAAAAAACTTCGAGCATGCACTTCCAATAGATGTATATCTATTTATAAATTATGTATATGTGCCACTGTACTAATATTTGGTCGACATTATAAAGCATATCAAAAGTAAAAAATTAGAAAGGATATGATAAAGATTAAATAAAAAATACTTGGAAAGTTTCAGTTCAATCTATTAACTGTACAAAAATTATTTCTTTGCTGCACTCTAATGGATTGTCTTCAACAATCCCTGAGGCACAAGMACCCCTTTGGAGACCACTGGTTTAGCGTACCTTTACACACAAAAATGCATCTCTACACTTGCATTACACTATTTTCAAATATGTTAGCTTTTTTTAATGATTCCCACATTGTGGTCAGTCTTATTATGTACATTGTGTTTAAGTATAGTTGCTAATAAATAAATTAATATTAAAGGTGTGCAAATTTTGCATATTTAAGAGAGGAAATACTTGAAAAAAATCCACTTGCAGTCTTAGTTTTACCTGACTAATGAATCAGTTCATTAATGAGACTAGGATCCAGAAAAGAACACTGATAAATGTAGTTCTCAGGAATAACTTTCTTGTTGAATTAACTGRTATCACTCATTTGTGAACTTAAAAATACCACTGAAAATCCAGTCTTTAGGATTTGACCCAACACTAATTCTTCATCAATTGTTACCATTTGATGCTGTGCTAATGCAAGCTGAAAGAGAAAACAGACAGTACCAACAGTGGGGTCTGTGCATGACTAGGTGTAATTGGATCACATTTTAGGCCAATCACAATGAATGTCACAGTTTAGATTTCTAGATGTTTCATGTGGGTGTTATGAAAAAAGTATTCAGAAAATCTTTTAAGAAAATTACTCAGTACAGATATTTTTCAAAATGATATTTCACTGAAGATTATCACAGCTATAAAGAAAAGCATTTATTCACATTTTAGATTCTCCTGCACTGTGTGTGCACAGTAATGCATAACCTSTAAGTGTCCTATAACCTTGCTGAGGGCACTTAAAGTTTTAATGATGGGGAAATKGAGAGCTCAATAGCTGTGGGAGAGGAAGGAATTGTGTCTGTCATGCTGTGGTCTGGCTTTGCCATCCATGCTGAGGTCATAGGGCAGTTGTCATTAGTATCACTGCAAGGGTGCAATTGCTTGCACCCCTTAACATTTTTTGTCTCATTTGTGCAGCAGAGCAGAGTTGGTTGTGCTAGAGCACAAGTCTTCAGCTTTGCAGAGGTGATAGAAGGATTCATCCCAGAATTACTCGTTATAAAACTAGACTTTGCAAGAGTGAAATTCATGTAATTAAAAAATAATCCTTCCTCTCTCTGTTCTTTATTCTTTTGGAAGAAAACAGGTGTCAAAGCAGTGCTAGGAAAKTTATCTTGAGCAGTGCTGAAGCACCTTTATAATTGTGTCCCTGGTGTTGGGTGAAATATTAAAGTGACTCCATAAAAAAAGAGCATTATTTTATTCTAGTCTTTTTTTGATCTCTTTGTTTTTAAACTGTTTGAAAAGTAAGAAGAATTTATTCAGGTAATGTGTTGTCAACAGAGATGTTGCCAAATATTTCAGTTAATGCTAGCCTGTTTTTCTTTTTATTATGAATTCTATTACCTCCTCAACATATACATAGTATAACTAATTCCCACCAAATTAAATGAGCTTATGAAGGGATAATACCTCTGTCCTACAAGAACTCTTTTCCAGAATGATGCAGTAACAGAACATGGCTTCAAGTGACATTTCACTTCAAAAGCAAAAAACTAATATGATATTAAAATTTCTGATGGATGACAGGTTCTGTTGTACTGTAATTTTTTTCTTTTATTTTAGAAATTCTCTTGAATTAAAAGATCATGGTGTATTGAAACTAGGGAGCTCTTGTTTATCATTTTAAGTCAGCTGGAAGAGAAATGGATTCTCTCAGTTGTATGTTGATTGCTTAGACTTGAAAAGGTGCTTTGTGTTGTATGAAATTATTTTACCATTAAACATTMTTTTCAAGATGCCTGTGTTGTGGCTCAAAGATCCTGCTGTTTAGTTAGCTGTGTTACAATGTCACAGCGTTTATCATTAGTAATGCCACAGGTGCTGTGTTAGAGTGGCCTTTCTTCCCAGGAACAAGCCAGTAATGTTATTAAAAATGATCACTAGACTCATATTTGACAGAAAAAAAACCCAGTGTTTATGGGAAAAGATGTATTTGTGTTCATGTCCACTAAGGCTGTTGACTGCACCTGCGAGCCTTGGAAATGATGCAGATCTGGGCTACTTGCCACACCCTGGTAGCCATGCTTGACCTCTGGTGTCCTTCTCCTTCCTCCAGACCTGTTCAAACAAGTGGCCAGTTCCACTGGTTTCTGTGACCAGCGCCGGCTGGGGCTGCTGCTGCACGACTCCATCCAGATCCCCCGGCAGCTGGGGGAGGTGGCCTCCTTCGGGGGCAGCAACATCGAGCCCAGTGTCAGAAGCTGCTTCCAGTTTGTAAGTTCTTGTTTTGCTCGCTGTCAATTTTCCAATCTGTATTTTRTCTTGAGCTCGCCTGTACTTCTGAGCAGGATTGAAAATGTGGGATGAGGGTTAGGGTACTGTGGGTCATGTATTGGCAGTGGCCATCGATGTATTAAACTGTTCCTTTATGAGGTGTATTTGAATTAGCTCAGGCAGCAGGTAATTGTCAGCAGGGGCTTCTGTTGGAACTGGATCCTGCAAATAGTTTTAAGTCTGTGTTGTGGCAGCTCCTGGTTTTGCAGTTCTCTGTTGCCAGCAGTAGATAACWGTTCATTGCTGCCATGGAGGTGAACAGCAGTGGTTAATCTGAATTTTGGGTATGTACATGCCAGTGACAGCCAGGTGCCATGGGAGAGTAGGCTACTGCCTGCAGTGCTGTCTAAGGGTGAGGAGTGCTCGATGAGCTCTTTCCACTCCTTGAATGAAAAATGCTGCTTTTTTGTTAAAGAGTACTGAAAGTATTCCTGTCCTGTCTGTTGTGGAATATACAGCAAACTGGAGGCTCTTTTTCAAACTTGTAAATTATTTAATCTGGGGAGGAAGAGAGTTAAGGGAATTATTCATCCTTATGATAACTACCAGCAGAATGCATGAGATGAAGACAGCTGCTTAATGAAAAGGTAGAGGAGGGGAGGTAATGTATGGTCTGTGATTAACTCTAAATRCATCTTCTACATTACAATGGAAGAAAGCTCTTTTCCCATCTCTTCACTGTCCCTGAGGGATTTTTTTGTTTGGTTGGGGAAGAGGGGAGTTGTTTGCTTTTTTGCCTGCTGCTCAAGTTTCATTGTGTAGTAGTTTCATTTCTGTAGTAAGCAAAACACAGCAAGTGTTTTCAATGAATATTAATGCTTGGAAGTAGACTGCTTGCACACGATGACTATGAAAAGAATCCAATTCTAAAATCATCACAAACTTTAGTTGTGATGGGACATTTGCTTTCATGATAGCAGTGAAAGCACCCTACTGGTGCTTTCAAGCCTTGACTTCCACACTGGGCTTTCGAGTGACACCARCACAAAATGCTGCTGCAGCAAATCCATGATCAAAATTTTGTGCAAATGACCTTCCTCAGAAATTAGGACTCACCAGATTCTCTTGTTYTCCCAAGTGAATGTCAACAGCACTTAARAACACTGTTGAAAAACTGATAAGGAAAGTGASCTCAGAATCCAGCAAAATCATAGGTTTTTTTAAAAGGGGACTGCCATTCTGTGTGTTTATACTACGAATAAAACAAGAAAAAACATAGTGATTAAACATACCAAATCCCCCTTTTTTTAAGTAGGAGGAAGACTTTTGGGGATGGTCTTTAGCAGGRCTGGGAGTTGGACTTGATGATTCTTGTGGGTTCCTTCCAAATCAGCTTTTTCTGTGATTCTGTGATTTTGTGAGTAACTGTATTTTAATAAAATAAGTTAGCAGCATTGTCATTAGAAGTGAAGACATGCTAGCAGGCTGAACACTGTACCACATCCAGCTGCTGGCATTTCTAGGAACAGCCCAAGCACAGCTGGACACAACCTTTGGCATGCTCATAAATCAGAATAACAGAAAACCTTCTCCTACCTGCACTGAAAAATAGGTTTCCTTCTTACCTGAAATARGAGAAGTATCATCCTCTCTTTTTACTCTGGATGAAGCTTCATTTTAACTCTTAAAATCAAAGGGGTTTCCAACCTGGGCTGCAGTGGAATAGATGATCTTTTAGGAGGGCCAGAAACGGGGAGGAAGGGTTATCTGAAGAGGGGTAATAGAAGAATAAGTTAGATAGAGGCCTAGGGAGAGAGGAGCAGAAATACAAACATAGGGAAAGCCCTAATGGAGGTGAGGGAGAAGGAATTAAGGAGTGGAAAAATAAGGAYGACCCTTAGGGAATGACAATAAAAACAGGAGTAGAAATAATAGTGATGAAGAAAACAGGGTGGGTAGAATGAGGCATGGGGAAAAAAAACCAAAAAAAAAAACAGCAGCCAGGAATGGAGATGGGRAAAGAAATATGAACTTTCCTTGAGAAGGGGAAAAGGGGAACACAGAGATATCCTTTCAGTGTAGGATGGTGGGCACCWGGATCCACAGCACAGAAGTGCTGGTGGAGGGGAACATGGAGCAGCCTAGGAAACAGAGAGCCYGGAAAAGCTGGATTAACAGGGAGTACTGCTGCTCCCAGCAGCCTCCTTTTACTGGAGATAATTAATTTTTTAAGAATATTGTGGGAGTTCATAGTTTACATTACTGCATGGAAACTAATTTAGGTCTTTCTTTGTACACCCACGGTGAGGAACGCTTTTTTTAAGTTTTGTTTATTTCTTTCCTTTTTTTCTTCCTTCTTTCTGGTGATGATAAGCCAGCAATATAATTGCAGCCATATCAGAGTCTCAACAATWGTGTGCTTCAGGAATGGTTCTCCCAGCTCCCTTAGGTTAGGTGCCCTGGCAACGGCCTTGTCTGTCTGCACAGCAGCAGAAAAAAAGGGGATGTTTACTGTTCCCAGTGATAACAGGGGAAATCTCTCCTGCTTTTTGAGAAGTGAGTCCTTGGGAATGTGGTTTGGGGAGGGAGGAGCCCAGCCCTGCTGTTGGCAGCTGCCTTGCCTGCTGCAGACCTCTGCTTCTGAATTGGGTCCCCTTCTCCCGAGGCTGCTGCTCAGTCCTGCTACTTTTCACTCCCCAAGCACTGCCTTGTGTTTTCTGTAGTTTTCTTCATTTGCAAGAAGGTGCTGGTGGAAGCTGTTGGGAGGAGAAGGATATCACGGGAGTCATCTTTCCTATTTGGGGCAGGGGTGTGTAATTTCTGCTTTGATATTTTAAAGAAAAAATACTTTTAAGTGTAGAGGGCAAAGAGCTTAATCCAATGACCAATACACTTGAAGTCTTATAGTTCTGCTGAAGCTCAGAATGCATCAAAGCAATCTATAGATCCATGAAAAATTGAGTGAATTCAGTGTTGCTGCAGTTTCAAAGAACTTTCCTTTTAGTTCTGTGAAGGGTATGTATTTTAAGTAAACAGGATAGGGAAATGATATGGACTGAAGGACACACAGTTTTAATCACATTGGAAAATTACTAATATTCTTTTCTCATATAGTGTAAACAGGACCTAGGAATTCAYATCACTGCCTTGGAAGAGTTACTGTGACATTGGCACTTTGAAGAAAAGTGATGAGATAGCAGAGTGCAGCTGAGATGAAAATGTCCCTTGCCATTTCTCAGTAAAATATGGGATAGTTGGTTYTTGGTTATAAACTGCTTTAAGTATGCTTTCTTTCAAGGATATATTTGMATTAGAGTATGTGATCTTAAAAAGTAGAACAGATGAAGCTAAGGAGTAGTAAAGTATGTGCAGTTAGCTCGTGCATGTATTTTAAACCTTGTTTTGGTTCRCTTTGAGGAAGTGAGGTATTTTAATATTCTGTGTTGTATAGTCATCATTACTAGATTTGTACTTCATCAATGGCAAGATCAGCCTGCTTTCTAAAACCACTGAATTATGCCAAATCTGGTGAATTTACTCTGGCAAATAAAATCCGGAATAAATCTGTTAGTCCTTTTAGGTGGCATTCRGGTATTACAAATCCTGGGCCAGGACCCTGATAGTGGCTTTGACCATAAATATTGTGATTTGAATTGGTTGGATAGTTCTTTCTTGAGGTATTGTTTATTGCTTTTATTTTTTGAGCAGTTAAGGAATACCAATACTGTTTACAGATAACTATATATAGTTATATACATGTCTGTATGAAAATAACTTGCAAGTGCAGTGTTACTGTTGAGGGAGTTGATCTCTTTGAAGAGATTCAGGCAGCCCTTGTTTCTATTCATAGGGTATTTCTACTGCTTCTGGCTCTGGCAAGAGAGAGCTGGCCAAAGGGAACTAGCAAATCCTCCCTCAAGATGCTGTGCTTTAAATGTCATAAATCAGCAATTCTGGTTTTATTTCAGCAGGATTTTGTGAACCTGTGCCTGACTTCAGAGGCAGTCTTGAAGAGTCTTACAAGTGAACTGCTTTCAAGAGCTATTTTAAAATGGTTTAGGGGATGGGGATCAGGAAGATGGTTTGTTCAAGTGTGGATGATATAAAACTATACTAATTCACTTCTGGGTTCATGTTATTTTATTTTATTATTCTTTTCCGCAACACCATGATTGTTGTAGTCGATGTAATCAAGTGTAATGCAGGAGTGGAAGACAAGGTTGAACAGGGTTGGGTCTAACTCCGGGGAGACAGGGTTGCTGTTACTGGCTGCTCTKCATTTTTAAACTTTAACAACTCGTAAGAATCCCATCCCTTCGTTTGGTTTGTCCAAAACAATATTTGCTAATGTAAAGCTTTCCACCCGAGGTRAAAAACACCATTAAATTAACAATGTTAATTTATTTCCGGTCAATTTCCTACACTGCACATAAACAGAATATAGCTAATCAGAAATGTTATCAGAGATTTCTGCTGTRTTATCTGACTCGGTTGAAAAACATAGCACATTGTTCATTTTAAATCCCAACTGTATTTTGGAGCTTATTTTCTATTATGGACAGATAAAGTTAATATAGCGTAGGATATTTTTTCAGCTACTCACTGGAGGAAGAGGGAGGGAAGAACAAAAAACCCATCTCCCAAGTATTGCATAAAGATGTTAGCACCACCCAACTTCCTATTCCCCCATTGTTTCTGCTAAATAAATACTGAAAAACAGATGTCTGGAACATAATGAATTTGAATGTCCTCCATAACAAATTGTTACTTGTAAGCTGGAAAGGACTTAATGAATTTTACTTCATGATTCACTCTGTTATTACCATAAAAATTGGGACTTGCACAGAAATGTGTTCAAGAGAAGAGCCATTAATATTCTTTACAGCTTGATCTTGTTGGTTCAGATATGAACTGTATGAATTCAGCCTTTTTCCCATATGTTAAATCTTCAGCTGCTGCCTCGCCGGATTTAGAGATTATTAAAAAAATTGTCATAGCAGCTCGGAGAGCAGWCGAGAACTGTCTGTCCTATGCTGTCTGACCCTGACCAGCTTTTCTCCACGTGGCTTTAAATCTTCATGTAATATAATTCAGAACCAGTTCTGATACATTTTAATGCACCTAATCTCTCTGAGCACAGGTTTTGTACAGCCGCCATACGGAGCTCTGGGTAGGCAGCTATTGGGACTGCTGGCAATTGACAGTGACTGCAAAATTAAAATAGATCTTTGGGTGTTACAGAAAGTCTTTCATTGCCGCAGCATTTTCCCTGCAAATTTAAAGCAGCTACAAGTGGAGAGCAGCGCTTTGAGCGGCTCATTCTTATTCTGACTGCAGCTTGCACTGCAGCATTTCCGTACACCTCATGTTTTTCTATTAGGAATGGTATATTAAAGAGATCCTCTTAATTTTTTTTTTCTTTGAGCCTTAGAGGACTTCTGTATAGAAAGTGTACTCTACTAGGCAGGGTAATGGTTTTCCAGTGTAGTTGCTGGCTGAAGCTGGATCCTTGAGTGAGCCACAGAAAGCCTCTCCTCTGCCCCTTTATTGCCYTGCCTTCTAGCTGAAAAATAGAGATGATCATATTTTATAAACATGCCTTTCACTTAGGGGTTCTAGAATTAATTTAATTCGACTGAATTCACTGATGTRCTGTGGCAGAAGGCAGTATTCACTCTTCTGAAAAAATTCTGTTGCCAGTGTTGGCTGGACTTTATTGTGCTTTTGATTTTCTCTTTTTATTTTGTGGGGAGGTGCTTCCTAAATTCTGTAGCTACATGAAAATCAGAGAAGGAGAGTTTAATGCAGAAGTCTTCAGAAGTGTTTCAGTGTGTATTCCATTTAATATAATCCTTTGGTGAATATCAAATTATGAAGGACTTTATCTGAATAATTGTTGATATGTTGTGGTTTGATATTTTTACCCCAAACATCCAAAAAAGGATATTTTTACTATACTAGAAGCCCTGTATATAGATCCCAAATGTGGTCATAGGAGTTGCTAGATGGTTTCCCAAACTGGCATCTCAGGAAGCAAGCTCTGACCAAGATTCTTTGTTTMTAATGAGCTGAAGTATTGCATTAGAATTTTAAGTCAGTTTTAATGCAGTGTGTTRTTCAGGCCATATTACAGGGGTTTGTATTCTACATCTTTTTTTGTGAGTTTCTGTCTAGGAGCCTGCATTTTTCTTAGCTTTCGAGTATCGGTAAGTTGATTTGTTTGTCAAGGTTATAAACAGTGTTAGATTAAAAAAAAAAAAAAAAAAAAAAAAAAAAAAAAAAAAAAAAACCAGAACAAAATTACAACTAATTGGTTTTCCCTGTAGCTCTTTTTCCTGCAGATGAGTTGTGATTTTTTTTCTTGAAATTCATTGTTAGCATTTTTAGTGGAATCAGATTTTAGCTCGGTTATATGAAACTCAGATTTCATGAGAAACTGGAAAAGTAACTGAGAGCAAGCATAAAAATCCCCAGCACTCAATCCCCTATTCATCTTGGTCCATGTACATGATACATTAATGCCTATTATTTATTTAAATGCTTCAAATAGGTTTGGAACCACAAAGGAAGACAGTCTGCCTTGTGAAGTTTAAAATATAAAAGACTGGCCCATAGAGAGCTGTATTTGAAAGCCTAGTGAAAAGGGAAAACAGAGAATTTAAATATATTCAGACCATAAATATGCTGTTGCTGTGGGTAGCATGGAAGGAAATGTCTCGAGGAATTGGAATAAGCATGTAGTGCTGGTTTAGAGAAACAGAGCAGGATGTTATTCCTCTTCATCACTTGGGCTGTTCCCTGTGTGGACACATCCTCCCCTCTCCCACCCTCCCCACCAGAGCCCCTCGAGGTTTCCACCTGATCCAATACCTTCCTTTCAGCTCTGAAACCATCTTCCAGRTTCTCAGATAACCAGTTTTGTGCAGGTTTCGTGACACCCTGCATGATGCAGAGCTGTTTCCTGTAAACACTTGACTCCATCATTCCACTGTTTTCCCTTAAATCCCTTCTGATGCTCCTTGCCTTTGTTCTGCATTCTTCTTTGCCTGGTGGTACAGTGTGACCTCTACCCGTGCACAGAAATCCCTATTGTCTCCTGTGCCTTGTGGTTTTTGTCTCTGTTTTCTTGTTCCATACTGTGGGTGCTCTGGGCAGGGATGATGTATCATTTTTGGGGTGTGCACAGTGTCTGGCACAATGGGATTTGGCTCTGACTGAGMTGCTTTGAAGTTACCATGGAAGAGATACCTGAAATGTTGCACTGCTTAGGATGGGATGGGATGGGAAGGCAGCAGGTATTTGGTTTGCTGAGAAGTGTTCATGGGCTCCTCTGCTGTTGGCAAAGAGATGAGTGTGGGATGTCAGGGAATATGAGGTTTATATTTTGTGGGACGGAACTGTATTTTATTTGCAGTCAGTGAACAGAAAATTTAGAGAAGGTCTGATGAAAAGAGGGTGTTTGAGGCATTTAAGGAGGCAGAGGGTTTACATGTTCAACAAAAGGCTTGAGAGGGATTTGAATGATTTCCTTACATGTRCATTATGAAGAAAGGTCAGTGTGATAATGAAGGATGTTAAGGAGAAAGGAATTTTGATCAAAAGACATGCAATTTTTAGGGCTTGGATAACAGTTTTTAAAATAGGTGAGAAGCAGTGCTATGCAGAYTCAGATAAGAGAGACAGAGAATGTGAGATCAGGCATCAAAGGTGATCCTGTAAGTGGATGATTTTCTCTTTGACAAAGTACATGGTAGTGCTGTCTATTGTAACAGGGAATAAGAGAAAGAGAGATTTGAAATATTAATAGTAATTTTCAGCTCCTGGCTTGACGGCAGGATTGTGGGGATTTTTTATTTTTATTTTATTTTTTTTTAATGACTAGTTGGACTGGGGAAAAGCAGGAGTATATTCTGAGAAGAGATGTGGAGTTGACAGGAAGCAAACAGCTTGGACTGTTAATTAGCTGGTAAGTAGATACATAGATCACTTATGCTCAGCCCCTGTCATTTTTCCCCTTGTGTTGCAGGCCAACAACAAACCAGAGATTGAAGCAGCTCTTTTCCTGGACTGGATGAGGCTGGAACCACAGTCCATGGTGTGGCTGCCTGTCCTGCACAGGGTGGCTGCTGCTGAGACCGCCAAGCACCAGGCCAAGTGTAACATCTGTAAGGAGTGCCCCATTATTGGATTCAGGTACAGACTCTCTCCCTTTCAGCCATGTGTGCTACTGCTTGGTGGATCAAGAGCTCTGCCTGATTCATGCCTTTTGTTCTTGGAAAAAATAATTGTGATGGGGACATGAGGGAGAATGACACCTAGCCTGGGTATAGTGATGTGAGACTTGAAGAGGACAATAATCATCTCTCAGTTAAGATATGGTCCCTTCCTCTGTCTCCCAGTCTTTCCATGCCTCAACCAAAGCATTGTTGGATTGCACAACTAAMACAATTTGCCTTACATTCAGTGTGTCCTCTGCAGTTGCATTTTCTGAATTGGATCCTACTGAATTGCTTTCTGTCATAGTACAAAGCAGGGAAGTGCCTTGAAAATTCTCAGGCATGTAAAAGCTAYGTGTGCATTTCTCAGCGAAAGAATGTTGGTGGAACATTAACCTGGAGTGGGGGAAATGTTGCTGGTCTATTTAAACATCTGGATTRACACCGTGGTTACTATGGCAATGAATAAGTCACTGTGCTGTAAAATGGCTGTGTGTTGGTGTGCCTGTTGAGAAGCCACTTAAGGGCTAAGTAAAYACTCACTTTCAATTATGCCTAGACTTGTTTTATCACTTTCCTTCGCAATAGCTGCTTTGTATGGTTTCTGCCCTTACTGCATACAGTCTTCTTTTACCATTGGCATTTCTCCTTCTATGTTATCATGTTGTTTACAAAGAGCTTTCTGTAATTTTGCTTCTAAAACCCAAGCATTRCTACAGAAAAAAACCATCATTTTGCCCTAACCTGGGAGTGTATGAATATTGCTTTTATGCATGTAGTGGAACAGTGCTTTCTKCTACACTTTCACAGGCAGTGGGAAATGGGGGAAATAATGGAGGTATGTAATGCTTTGTTTTGAATCTGAGGCTGTGGCTCTAATCATCTAAGTTCTTTTCCTTATGCTTTTTTACCCCATGAGTATCTTAACTGGAAAGTGATAAATATTACTGAAGAAGAGCTGTGGATTGGATGTGAATAATTCAGCACATCCACAAAGTCTTAATTTTCCCATTCCCAGATATGGTTTATGAACTACGGTATTACTTACACGGTTTTGTATAAACCAGCCAAAGACAAGTAGGTGGAATTGAAAAACGCAGCCTTTGGAAAAATCAAAGGATGGCAAGTGAATGGATAGTCTGTTGTAAGCACTGAGAACTCGGGAAGCGGACACTGGAGCTCTGTGTTTGTGTCTAATTTTACTTGACTGATCTCATCTGTCTCTTAAATTTATATAACAAATCTATTATCATGATAGTAGAATCTGTCTGTCACAGATTTTTTTCTCTGTCTTTGCAAGTCATTGAAACCCCGTGTACAGACTTGACAAAAAGATACTGTATTGGAAGGCTTTTAGAAAACTAATACTGTGCACCCAGTTAATGTAAAACAATGTTCTTTTGAGGTCGTTGTGGCTGAGCTGCTTCATGTATTTGGAACAAGACAACCCTTATGCCTCCGGCTCTTTCAACCACTTCAGCGCTGCAGATACAACAGTTAGCTGCCTCATAGAGCTGATGAGATTAAATAATGGCCCAAAAGTGCATTTGGAGTTTTGCATGGGTGGAATGCTCTACAGGAAAATTGTTTTTATAGAGGTGCTAGGAAGGACACTAGGGGKTTGCCAGAGTGAGTTACTGAGAGGGCATTACTTTCCGGAATTTTCCTCCCTCAGGACATTCTGTTTTAGGAATCAGTATGAAGAGCAAAAGATCTGAAGTTAGTGTGAGAGAAATAAAAAGTGTAGTAGTGTCTTTCATATGTTAAAGGTGAGTGAATGTCTACAAATCTTCACTGTTGCCCAATATTAGAATTTTTTTTWAAAATTGAGATCTTCAACAAACGTCTGAGGCAGCAGTACCTCAGGGCAGAGGAGCATTGCTAGGCATTGCACACCGTGTGACATCTCACAGAAGAGAATTTATTAACACAGAAAACTTGATGTGCTGATATGAAGCAGTCACATACAAAGCTCTGAAGCCATGACATTTTTTATCATCTTTTAGGTACAGAAGTTTAAAGCACTTTAACTATGACATCTGCCAAAGTTGCTTCTTCTCTGGCCGTGTTGCAAAAGGTCACAAAATGCACTATCCCATGGTGGAATACTGCACACCAGTAAGTAGCTGTTTTATTGACCCTTACTGTCCCTTTTTACGTATAAAGGAAAAACTTCTTTTCCTATGTGCAAGGTAATGAAGCATTAGGATGGCTTTTCTTTCTTTTCCCGTAATTAAATCTCATTTTATAACTATTCATGCCAGCAATTTTCAGTGCTTAGTCAAGGGWACTGCAATGGTTTGAAGTAAATTGAAGTTCATTGTTTGCACAATTCTGTGTTGTGATGTGTTGCTGTGTGCTAATGACTTGTTCCATGTTCAGTGCCATAGCTCACTTTATGGATCCTGTTGGAAGCATGGGATTCGTGCAAATATTCATTCATATTTTAGGTCCCGAGATTTTCTTTATATCAGGGATTTTTCCTTCTTTCCTCAGCAAGTTGCCACTTCCCTTGCTTTCCCCCACAGCACTATGATTGCATTTTTAAGCTGTTCAATATTTCGTAGTACCTTTGTAGCGTATGATCACTTGATATAAAACACCAGGGAAGTTCTCAGGGTTGCAGGTTGGATTTCATTTCTGATGTGGGGAAGCCAGGGTGTTCAGTGCAGGGTGTTCAGTGCAGTGATGATGTGGTGAGGGTCTTCACCCTTCTTTCACTGTTCCCAAAAGGATCATTTTTGCATAAACATTTCTTTCATTTTCTTTCCTTTCTGGCAAAGGAAATTCCACATTTCTCTGTCAGTKTGCTCCTTTTTCTTTTTGTCCTCTCACACAACCAGTGCAAAGCATAAATTAGAGGTTCTCTCAAGTTAAACTTCCACCCTATAGCAAGACTGAGCTTATAGCTGCCTGTGCTGTTTGCTTATGGTGGTCTTGAAGCAGTGCTCTCTGGTCAGCATTTCCTGGTGAGGCAGGATGATTCCTAGTCTTTCATYTACTGGTAATGATAAATGGTGAAAATAAAGCATCAAAATTATGATGCTAGCCTCATAAAATTATATTAATAGTCTTTACATCTTCATCCAAGCAAAAAGGCATGGCCACAATGAAGTAAAGATTCTCAGCTTTTCTTAGAAACTTAAAAAAGAGGGAACAAATTTATTCCCCTAAAATATTATAGTAAAGCAAKCCCAGAATTTTTGTTAGTTTTAACATATGTATAGTTACTTGCATTATTTGTGAACTTTTACCTTTCAATGTCAGTATTTCATGGGAATCTSTGCAAGGGCAAGCAGTGCACATTTGCTGGCTCTTTGTGGTTATTCATTGCCTGTGGTTTTCAGTGCTGTCCCACAGGGACTGGGGTTGCTGGAAAGGCAATTTGCCTGAGCTGCTGCACACGCCATAGGGAATTGCTGGTGCTGCCCAGGCAGGTCTGAACAGACTTCTCCATTGCAGGCATTCCTAGTGCAGAATCTCGTGATCTGAGTCGTAGGCAGGGTGAGTGAGTGACTGACCGACCGCCTGGGAGCCTTCCCTCCACCTGCAGCTCAGCCCCTCCTTCCTGAGCTGACTGTGGGTTTGCTTTGCACTTTAAACCCTTTACTATTCTTGCTAATAAACAATGTGGGAGATTTGTGAATGGTGCACAGAATGTACAAACCAGCATCTTTCAACTATTTCTTAGCCTTTTGATGTATTTGAGGAAAGAGAAGTCAAAAAAGGATTATGAGATGCACCCCCAGCCTGCAGCAATTCATTGCAATACTGTGTTCAGCAGCTTTGTGTTCTTTCTAAAAATATGGATTACTAAGAGGTGAACRTGGTGGTGAACAGAAACCTGCCACCATGTCCAGAATGCTGGATCAGAATAAAGAACCATTCACAGCCAGTAAATTTTTCCCTGAACTCCAGCAACCCATGCTAATGTGCCGTGCCTGGCTGCACAAGCAGCCAGTTGAATTAGAGAAGGATTAACTGGGRTGGAGGGGGAAGTGAATGTGACACACAGCAAGTCCCTCTCTGGTTTGTGTTACTGCTATTACAGGAAATTTACCCAGGTACTGGGGGACTGAGCATGCACTGAAGCTATCGTGTCTAGTTTGTAATTGTTTTCTAAATGAATGAAAAAGGGYGTGCAGGTGGCAGGGCATTTTTCCRTCTTCCTCCACACTAATCTCTCACCTTAAAATGCATTTTGGCAGATGCAAGACATGTGATGCCTTCTTTGTTAATACCTTTGCAATAATTTGATGTGCACACTGAAGTGTTCTGATATTTTTATTCTCCCTCCCTTTTAGTATCAAAAATTTTTGAGCACTGCAGTCTTTAATTCTGCTTACGGGAGCTTTGAGAACTCATGCTAAATACCTGAGGGATGTGATAATTTTCCCTCTCTTACAAAAGGTTGAGTCAGAATAAGGCAAGGCAGTTGCCTGATTTTCATTTAGACAGAAGAATTGCAACAATTATTCCTGAAAGCAACACAGCTTGATTTATTGTTCAAAGAGATAAGCTTTTAAAGAGGTTTCAAACAAAGCATAGAAGACAGCTTATAGACTGAGATGGAAATGCAGGATGATTTTTCTGTTAGGGTTTGATGCAGTGACACACAAACATAAAAAACACATTGTTGGAAGGAAGTGTGTCACACTGATAGACCTGTCTACATCTAGGGTTTMCAGTCAGGGATGAGGTCTGGGGAGGGGGTTTGGCAAGGCACTTTCTTAAACCAAACTGGGAAAAGTCTGCTGGTGGTAAAGTTATCCTATGTGAATCGAAAGAACTATTTCTTATGAAATAATTTGGTTTCAGAATACTTTTGGAACATGCTCGACCCAGAGGCTTGTGTGTTGCTTTCATTTAAGAGAGCTAGGATGCTGAAACTCCACTGTTTCTTCCTCATAAACCAGTTCTGCTGGGAATTTTGGTCTGGATGATTTTACTCTAAAAAYCATTTGTAATAAAACATCTGTGGAGTAAATCARGSTTTGGCTGAAAATAGCCTCAGTTTRTCATCTCGTTCACATAATAATTACATTTTCTTTGCCTTTCCTGTGCTCCTTRAACATTTTTAAAGGGCACTTGGATCGTATGAGAGKTGTCTGATGCTTTTAGYTGTCACTAGAAGATGTATTTTCTTCTTGGGATTCTTGTGGTAGCAGCTAGATCMGGGTSTTTCTGTGCAAACACAGCATTTTGCTGTTTGCTTGTCATGGAAAAGGTTCRGGGGAGAACAGTCCCAGGAAGGYTGAAGCAAAGAATGTTTCATTGCTAATCAWACCTGAAAYCACTTAATCTAAATAACAGTCAAATGCAATAGAAAGTGTTCTCAACATCAAAAATAGACAGGGCATTAATAAATGGTTATGAATGGCACAAGTGAGCAACTGGACAGAAAGCTTAATCTATTTGTGCTGAGATTAAATGTTGAAAGTTTCCCTGTGTTTGCTGCTCTGTTGATGACAAGCTGGTTAGGAGCTGGCAGGCACTGCAGATGGAATTCAGCAGAGGGAATTCCCTTCTCTAGGGGCATGGGCGGGGAGCCACCTCAATAAATCTCCTTTCTGCAGTCCTCTGGTGGTCTGGACGCACTTAATCCCTCCCTTCCCCAAATGTCTTTACTTCCAATGAATTAAAGAAAGCTGATACTGAGTATTACTGWATATTACTGAATATTATCTCAATTGCTTGAACATACAGATGCTGCTGTACTGGCTCATAGCTTCTGCTGTGTCACTTCTCTGCCAGTCATTGCTTTCACTGAATTTCCCTGCCAAACAGTCTGACCACAAAGGGAGCCAAATTCTTTCCAGCTTTACATGAAGCTTGTAGGTATCATAAGTACAGGGATGATATTTGCCTTTTCTGTTAATGCCTTTCAGTCTTTCTGCAGATAAATTTTCAGGGCATCCTTAATTTTCCTATTTTTAAAAAATCGATCTGTGTTTAAGCAGCTCTGTGAAGGTTGGCTTGAGTGATAGGTTTCATCATATCCTTCCTCTCTAAGCAGCAGGCATAGAACTCAGTAAAAATGTCAGAAAGATTAACTTTTCCCTCATTTCTTTCCTTTAAATTASATACACTGCAGAAGATATTGTTATRTGGGTCAGGAGGAWTTTAATTTACTGTAAAAGAGCAGTACTTCAGGGTCTAGTGTTTCTGCAAGGTTCAGAGAAGGGAGTGCAGTCTGATTAAGGTAATTGAAGTCTTACATTAAAATTCGTCAGGAAATTGCCCAATTCTTCGTCAGGCTCTTGCATYTTCACAGCAGACATCCTTTAAACTCTTCTTGACTCTTTCTGGTCGTTGGGACTCTAAATCTATGTTGTGCTCCTCTGCTGGTCTCTACAGCAGCAAGGGAAGCCTGCTGCAGGCAGGGGAGTAGAAAACTTCATGCAAATTGTTCTCTCCTTGGGGTATTTATCTGAAATGCTGTTAGCTTCACACTGAGCAGGAAGAGGTAACTGATCTGAGACCTTTCAGCAGCTCCCACCTGCTTYTTGTCTCCCTCTGATCAAAATATTAATGGCACAGAAGTTTGAGGAGGGAAACAGGAAAGAAGATGTACCTAGAGATTTTCACAGACTGACAAGTCCATGAGATGGAGATGACAAGAGGTGGGATCCAGCCAGGGAAGCACCCAGCTGGACACACAGACTGGCTGTGTGTCCTCCACTACAGCCATTTTAGTGCTGAACCAAAAGGAGGCAGAGAGTCTTCCCCAGCCTGGTGAGGAAATGACAAATTCTTGTCTGAGATCACCCGAGGTGAGGCATGAGCCTGTCAGGAGGTTTTGGAGCTTCTTCCCTTTCCCTCTTCCTCCCCACYAGCAGTGTTCTGTGTAGTGCATTGTAAGTGACAGTGATGGACAAATAAAATTTGCTGTTCCGGGGCTCGAGCCATTGGCAGCTCTGCCTGGTGTGATCACAGCTCTTCCAAGTGACCCAGCAAAGGAAGAAGCAGCTGAAAAACAGTAACAACCTCATGAGAGATGATTTGATTGTGATTTGTGGCTTTCAGACAACTTCAGGAGAAGACGTCCGTGACTTTGCCAAGGTACTAAAAAACAAATTTCGAACAAAAAGATATTTTGCAAAGCACCCACGAATGGGCTACCTGCCTGTGCAAACTGTCTTGGAGGGAGACAACATGGAAACGTGAGTAGCTCTGAAGTATCTAAGCAGCAATTCATTTGGTTACACTATTTGAGCTCCCCAGCTGGTGCCAACTCCTTTCACTTCCTAAATGCATAAAGCCTCTTCATGTCTTTCATTTCTGTTTACCTCGGCTGGCAGGAAAACACAAGCTGGGCTTCCAGTTGCCATTGCCTTTATCTGCTTTCACCTGTCCTTATAGAGGAACTTCAGCTTCAGTTAGCAAAACAAAAAAAAAAAAATATTCACAATCTTACTGGCAGTCTTACAGACWTCTAAGTTTGATGCACAATTTGGAGGCTAATGATACCTTCATTRAATTTTTATTTTCTTCCAAATGGGTATCTTTCCTTGGTTTTATTTTTTTTAATTAGGCTACCGTGTTTGCAAGCTTCCCAGATGATTTCTTCTTTTCTCAGCCTATAAATTTAGTCTTACTAAATGACTTTGATGTCTTCATGGAAAAAAAAGCAGTAATGATGCACATGGAGAAATCAATGACTTAACCCAGTTCCCTTTGGTTTTTTAATCAGTTGTTTAATGGCAATTGCACGCAGCTTGTTCTCGCTCTTTCTCTTTCTCYTTTTAAATTTTAGATTTCAAGGATTTTTTTCTCACTTTTTGGTTGGTTGCTGTTCACAGCCATTCATGTTGGTCTGTTGRATTTCTGCTTTTTAGTTGTTGTGATTTTTTTTTTAACCTTTCTGTAATTATTTTGCTGCTGAGTTTCTTCTGCCTCTCTCTTCACCTCCTCATTTTTTGTCTTGCAGTCCTGTTACTCTGATCAACTTCTGGCCAGTAGATTCTGCGTGAGTACTTTTGCTGAAGTGTGCTGCTGCTGCTACTGCTGCTGCGCTCCCTCACTTTTTCTTTTTGTTTGTTTCTTTGTTTAGTTTTACATGAGATCATTTCCTTCTTTCTTTATGATTATTTCCTTTGATGCACTCACTGAAGGAATGTTTTGATCCCAAATAAGTAGAATGAGACAAATCCTGGAAATTCCAGCAGACATGGATTTTGTACTGTGTACTCTTTCTGGAGTATATATTTTTCATGGAATTAACAGGGGTTTCCTGCAGACCTACTAATGCTTATCAAAGTTTGTCATTTAAAAATCTGTGTTTCTGAATAAGTGTCRATCCCTCTGAATGTATACTAAATGCTTTTTGAAAGACAGAGATTGAACTTGACATGGATTTAATTCAGTTTCAGGAATKACAGTTTTGCAGATAAAGCTATAATTTGGTTTTATGTGCAACCCTGCACACTTGAGTGCCCCAGTTAATCCAGAGCTCACTGGGTATTTATTTCATTACGGTCTTTTAGATACATTCMGGTTTGCAAAGGCAGGTTGAAATGGGGAAATGTTTACTGTATTTTTTCAGAAGTTAAAAAGCAGGGCTTTTCAGCTGTGAAACGGATTTTCATTCTTGCACCACTCCAACACATGCATTGTCTAACTATTGTGGTAATAGTCTCAGAATAAACTAAAGATAGATACATGTTTGCCATTGTGGCATTTGCTACTTCTARTGTTTCACAGATGCTTCTAGAATAATGTTAAATAAGGAGTAATTTTAATTTACATATTGATAACTAATGAGAACTTAATAAATAGATTTTTTTTTTGTATATTTCTACATGGTGGAATGTATATAGCTTGCACCTCCATTGAATCTTTTGTAGAATAAACGAGTGAAATGTATACATTGGAATATTGRTTTATAATTTTCACTGGGAGCACAAACCATTGGGAAGCCAAGAGAAGTGCTCTACCTAGGAAATTTAGGCAACCAAGAAGCACATCTAACACTGCAAACCTCAAATGGTTGAGAATTCACCCACAAGAGGGCCAGAASTCTGGAGCCAGACTGAAATAAGGGGCTTTGAGCTTTATAAATGCAACTATGGATGYAGATTTCTTATACTTCAGAGCAATTGCAAAGTAAAAGTAACATTCAGAAAAGCTTGGATCATATGGAATGCCATTGCTACATCTGACATAACATGACATTAAGCTGTCATAACATGGTTAATTCTAGTTACTTGCAGTGATARCATTGTGGTGTGCCTACACCAATAGCTTCACACCAAAGGTTTGCTGTTGTATGCTACAGGGAGTTTAATAATGTAATACTTCAGAAAACTTGAGAAATACCGAGGAGCAGGATTTGTACAGAGAGGTTGCACTTTTTGTCAGACTAACTCAGGTGTCTTCTGGTGCACAATCCTTTCATCTGGTCTAACAAGGAAGCAGAAAAATAAGAAATTAATAGAAATGCCCTTCATTTTRTTCTGCTAACTTTATTTCTTTCCTTCATGGTATAGCATTTGACCTGCAATTCACGTTACTGAACTACACGGGTTTAAAGCTGTTTCTCAGTTACAGGGTGATTCCAGCTTCAGCAGAAAAACCAGTTGTTGTAAAAGTTTCCCATGATTTCTACACTCATACCTTTTTCTGGTGTTGTCATGCCAGTTTTTGGGTTATCCTTGAAGTGCCTCAGAAGAGCATCACCTGGCAGCACTCTGCAATGCTGTTGCTATTTTGACACTAATATGTGGTGTACATGGACTTGTTTATAAATAGACAATTTGTTTTGCTGGAAGTTAATGGTTCTGACTGCTTATTATCCASTATTTTGCCCAGATACTCTGCTTGTCAGGCATTAAAGGGACAGTTCACAAGTCTTACAWAGCTGTGAGAATTTGTGTCTTTTTACTTGAACTGTGATGATACMAATACAATTTACTTGATTCTACAGWAAAATGATGAACAAAGGAARGTAYCCTTGTCCTGCCAGCCAMATCTCCAGGGMTGCAGGGAATTGCAGGAAGGTGCTGTTTGCTACTTGGTCACCAYTTGACTAGAATTCCCAGGGTGCTCCTGCAGCCCCCAGCCTGTGCAAGGCAGCTCTGGAGCCCYTGTGAAATGGATGGTTATCTTGGCTAAATATTGGCTGTGTCACTCAGCCTTCTTGCTGGCTGTTTGAGCTGATTAGGTGTGCTGGGTATGTGTGCTCAGAAAGGAAGGACTGTGAGCTCTAGCACAGATGGTCACTAAGAGTGTGTAAAATGCAGCACAGTCATTCTCGAGTTTGTTCAGAGACTGGCAAAAGTACCTCTGAGCAGCTGAGTTTAACACAAAGCAGTGCTCCTCTAGTAGGTTTGCTTTCTAAAGCAAACTTTTAAAAATCTGTTTGAGGAATATCTCCATTGCAGTATGTTCTGAAGGATAGACAAACCTGGAATTGTAGCCTCATCCCTGCTTGCAAGGGAGAATCAGCTTCAGTAAGTTACACAATACGGTTGTCTTTTAAAAATATATATTTAYATATTTTACACAGCTTAGTCACTTTTGGAGTGGAAGCACAGTTTCAAGGCAGCAAAGCTATGTTCATGGCAAGGATGTGTTCATGCAGTCAGGCTTGATTTTTGTCTTGCACTACTGCAAAAAGAGACACCTCTTCATTGCCCATTAGGTCCCAACCAAGTGTTGTCCCTTTGTGTTGGTACAAATAAATGTGCAGTGCCAGGGTGAGAGGCATTGAGTGAATGATCCAGCTCAAAATTAAAACCACTTTTTAACACATATTTCCTAGTCTATGAAGAGTATTAGCATCAACATTTGTGTGTGTGTTGAAAACAAAACCTCTTCATGCATTTATGGTACCAATTAAGACCAGTTTAATCTCTGATGTATGACAAAAAATAGAAAAATGAGGGTAACTTGCATTTATCAGAAAACCATAATTATCTTCCTCCATGATCCACTGCTCTAAAGAAATTGTATCCTTTTCCCCTCCCTTCCCTGCACTGTGCACATTCTTAAACAAAGTAGGATATCAAGTCTCAGAGAAGCAGTTGCCCATCCAYTGAATCTCTGCTGCACTGAGGAACTCTGTGAGCTGAGTATTTATCCTCCAGTGTGCTCTGGCAATGCTTGAACATGTGATCAGTAAAAGTGGAGGCCAAAGCTCATTTCGGACAAAATAAAGATTTGTTATACTTGGCCTGTAATGTCTTAAAGACAAAAAAAAACTTTGCTGTTCTGTGTGAAGAGAGATRTAAATGGTGATGAATTCTGTGTATCGAGCATACAGCTCTATGAATTCAGAAGRACCCTAATCTAGAGCCCTTTGGAGGCTGATGAGAAACCTGGAAGCTGACAAGTCTGGTAAATTTACAGCAGGATTGTCAAACTTCTAACATGGGATTGTTACAAACCAGAAGATTTTTAAAGTTTTGGTTTATAACTAGCAAATACAAAATCTGCCTGCTTGTGCGATGCAGTGCAATCACTTTTGGGCAGTCCCAACCTGATCTATAGTATCCAACAATTTAAAATGGGGAGAAACTCCTTCTTCAGGCAGTTCTAGAATGAGAATTGGCAGAGATGGAATAAAGGGCAGTTGAAATTCAGCAAAAATATGAAATTGCCATACAATTTGGGAAGCTGCATCACCTTTTGTTAGTGTGGCACTTCCCAATACACATAGATTGGCTAAATCCCACATGGCAGCTAAGGGTGCTTTCTGAAGTACACAGGCAAAGTACAAATTATTGTTGRTGTTTTCCAGAGGTGAGGCTGTAAGAAACAATGCTCTTAATTGATGAGAAAAGTCCCATGAATTTTCATCAACAAAAAAAACTGAAAAGGACTTCATGCCATCTGTCAGGCAGAAAACCCAACAAAATTGACTGTGTTCCCCTATATAACACACTGGTCTGCAGCTGAGATTGCACCTCTTCAAAGACACTAGGCAAAATCATCAGTGTCTGCAGTGTGTCATTAAAGGCTCGTTTCAGACATTTTATGCTTCTTGTATTTATTTCTAGCTGCTTGTGGAATAATCCTTAAAGGCTCTTTTAAGTGGGATGTGCTGGAAGCAGGCACCGGAGCAGGGTGGGAGGCAGAGGAGAGGTTCCCAGCAGGACTTTGGCAGCCGGTGCAGGGCTGCATGTGAAGCAGAAATGCCAGTGAAGGAGGCAGGTGTGAAGGGAAAACCAGGGTGAAAAAATCTTCTATAAACTCTTGGAAAAAGGCTTCTTCAGGAATTGGTGTGAAGAAAAGTCGTGGCAACAAACGGATTGCAAATGGTCAGAATCCCCAGCGTGGCACCACAAAACTTTGCACCGATGCCTCGAGGAGGCACACAACACCTGGAGTTCTAACATGCTTTTTATCAAACGTGGCATATCAAGCATAGAGATGTGAGGGTAAAAGGCATAGCTAAGTGTCTTTTTACTTTTAAAGGGGTATTGTTTGTGATTAATCAGTGTTTTCTGCCTTATAGGCCTGCCTCGTCCCCTCAGCTCTCACACGATGATACTCATTCACGCATTGAACATTATGCTAGCAGGTATGAGACCAGCTGGGTGTTAGGCACATCTTTCTCTTAAAATTACTTTGRAAAGGAAAAATTGAGGGCTAGAGGCTACCTGAGCACTTCTTAAAGAAACATAAAATTTGGGGTTTTGCTGTCCAGGCTTTGGGATGCAAGGGCATCATCTGTGGTTGCTGTTAACCAGCCTGTCCTAATTTGCATGCCAGAGCACCTGTATGGTCAGAATTGGCATTTAGGTCCCATGGGGTCCTCGTTAAGCTGTGCACTCAGTTACTGAGATTTTAACAGGACCTGTAGTGATAGGACAAGAGGTAAWGTTTTAAACTAGAAGAGGGCAGATTCAAACTAGATGAAGGAATTTTTGCAATGAGGGTGTTGAAGCACTGGGAGCAGATTGCCCAGAGAAGTGGTGAATGCCCCATCCCTGAAAWTGCTTAAGGTCAGACTGGATGGGGCTCTGAGCCACCTGGTCTASTTGAAGATGTCCYTGCTTAGTKCAGGGGTGTTGGACTGGAGAYCTTTATAAAAAGTCCCTGYCRACCCAAACTGTTCTATGATTCTGCATAGGGTTTTTATTTTCATATGGACTGTGGTGTAATAGTCCAAATGAGAAGAGCAGAAACCTCCAAACTCTTATATGAGTCTCAGGTGTCATTRTAATGTCAATTCACCTCATGAAATACCACAAACAGGATTTTTGCTTGATTTGGAGGATTCCAATAGTGGTATATCACTGCTTTAGTTCGATTCTCTGCTTTCATACTGCTCTAAAGAATCAAAAAGTGGGTTGATTGCAAATACAAAAATGTTTTTTCCACCAAGCAAATTTTCATGGTTGAGGTTGTGAAAAATAATTATTCTGGCCTCTTTGYCTCCTCCAATATCACTTGATCAGGAGAGGTGTTTCTGAATTATGCAGGACATTTCGGAGGGGGTGAGTGTGAGAACTAATGAGAAATGACTGATCATTGCAGTTTTCATGATGACATTGCCAGGTACAAAGCAATTTGTGTAATCCCCTGGCATCTTAAGGCTTTTCTTTGATTTTGGAATTAATTAATCAAGAGAAGTTGGAATCTAACCTCAGAGAAGTTGGAATATAACCTCAGAGAAAGGGTTGGAAACYTAGAAGTGAGTTTAGCCAGGCCATTGTAACAATCAATGCCAGGCCATTGTAGCAATCAATCTTTGGCAATAGCTTATTGCAAAACCTTTTGGTAATCAACAGTGAGTGTAAAATAATTTAAGTTTCAAATTCATCAAAAACATCACGCTCCTTAATTCTTTCCAGAATGTTAGAACAAACAAAGATTCTGAAAAACATAATTGGTTTTAATGAGTCTTGTTTATTTTTCCACAGGCTAGCAGAAATGGAGAACACCAATGGTTCTTACCTAAATGACAGTATTTCACCTAATGAGAGCATGTAAGTAGGCTGTTTTCRTGGGTTTGACATGTATTTTCTAAGGGACGGATAATAACTTGTAACAAAATTTTATAGTGCTGAATTTGCATGGCCATGTGCCTCATCTGGTTCAATTTAATGATGTACTCCYGTCCCTTCAATTTGTATCATCTTATTGCCTGGATTTATGGGTTATGGCTTGATATCAAATCTATACAACAAATGATTGATGCCTTCAGAATTAAAACTACYAATTTCTTTCCAAAAATTACTGATTTATTCAGCAAATAATTCTATATTAAAAAAAATGGTTGTCATCTGATGAGTTTTAAGGACAAAGATGCCAAAAAATGCTTCTGTCTGTACTGCAAGCTTAGTCATGGTTAAATTGCTGTAACTAGAAAATGTTGGTGTGGGCAGTGTAATTCAAAACTTCAGTGAGAAAGCAGAAATCTTTGGTGTACAAATACCTGAAATTCATTGCAAGTGTAAGCCAGGAGGGACTGATCATCACCATTAAATACTAGCAGTAGCAAACTGTAAGTTGGACAGATCACTAACAAGCATTCATTGTATTACTTTAAATGTAAAGTTACAAATAWAAGTTTTKATTTTCAAGAAGTAGTTAAATCTTWATTTCACACTGASACCCTTYTGTGGCTCTCCTCTGATGATGATMWTGTTTATTTCTCTGAATGAAAGGACATAGAACCAGGAAACTAACTGTGAGTAATAGTTCTGAAGAAATRTTACAGCACAGAAGCAGCTACATCGTGGGTGTGTTTGAAAATCTGATCTTGGTTCATTAAATGTGTAGGAGAAGCCATAGCATGGATTCTAATTCAATCAGATGTGAAAACCCTCTTCTCTAAAGAAGCAGCTTCTCTAAAAGTGTTTTTATCTATGCTGCATGATGTCATCCTTACCACAGTTTAAAGGAGTGTATTTTTTGAAAATTCAAACAGAATCTAAATTTGTAGCATTCCTTTAAAACACAGAACTCAGTCCAGTTTTCATTCAGGTAAATTGAGATTCCAAATCATTAGCATTTAATGAGKTTGATTCTGAGCCTGTGAGTGTTCTTGGATAATGATAAAGTTTTTTGTTTGTTTCAAAATAGTTTCTCTTTTAATTTGGCAGGATTGTTGCCTGCAAGCTTTGAAAGCTCTACCTCCATGGTAGAGCCAAATACAGCATTTCAATATATTGGCTCAAAAAGGAGAAAGTTAAAATAACCTCAAAACTAATACCTATGCAATGTCATTATATTTTCATGCAGTTAATGAAAACTTGTTTCCAAGTTATATGTCAATTTTGTATTTTTATGGATAGTACTAATGCTATAATAGATGGAATTTTTTGTTGTCCCACTGAAATATTTCAGTGTCCTCATCACACAAATCATGCATACACAGTATCTCTTATATTGCACTCTGGTCTTACTGTTCAGTTCATTCTTTRATTAATTAGAAGCTGTACTGGCATGATTCAGTTCATAAGTTAATCAATGATGATCCAGTTTGCTACTCAGTTTGTACTATTAAAATGAGAATAGATCTGTGCATTTTGCATTTTGSAAGAAATATTATCCAGATAGATACAAATGACAGCAAAATCGAGGCTTACCATGAATGCATGACTGTAATGACTTCAGTTTTGTTTGTCAGATTATGTTTATTTGTTATTCTTGTAAGATTTGGATTATTGGGCTAATCAGTTCAGGTAGAGTGATAGATGGAAGCAAGGAGGGAGGGAAATAAAAACCACAGCATATATATATATATATATATATATATATATATATATATATATATATATCACAATTTTTTTCAATGTGTTGTGTCACTGCATGATGTATAAAATATCTGTGCATGGTGAAAATCACACAAAAATAGTATGCTTGTAAAGTGACATTTTTCTGCAATAGTTATGTCACTTGTTCACTATTAATTCACTTAAGATCCGTAAGAATATTTATAAATGCAAAGCAGTGGTTTGAAGGAAATCACAGTTGAAGTGCTTCATGAAAAGTATAAATTTAGGAACTGGCAAGCCTTTCCTTTTGTGAAAAATTAATACTTCTCTTTTATGAACTAATGTTAATGTGCTCTACATTGCTTTGGCACTCCTGCAGTCATAAAATRGCATCATTAACATTTTCAGGAACAAAATGAAAACAAGGAAAATTATAATTTTTGAACAATAACAGCTGTTCAAAATGCCTGTTAAATTCTGTTTTAGAAATATAACAGAAAAAAACCTAGACTGAATTATGTTACACGAGATCTCCACCACAGTGTCATTTTTAATGACCCAGTCTCATGGTGTGAAGGGAATCCTTTCATGGCTTCTCAGTTACTGCTGTTGGAAGTTGCATTTGGGGCTTGGATGCATCTCCTTAGCACCTAAACCACACCTAAAACAATCCATGTAGTTCTGGGAAGTGATCAGGGTCTTCAGAATTATGTTTGTTTTTCTCTTCCAGAGATATTTCTGTTTCAGATACCAGACAGCTTCGGGGGCAATAGAAATAAAGAAAGAGATCATATGTATTAAACAATATATTTGTATTCTGACTGTGTACATCACTTCTAAATTGAAAAAAAAAAAAAAAAAAACAAACACCTGAGTGAAAAATAGCATACTTTCATTATATTAGTTCAAGGGTCTTGTTGTTTACCTCATTTAGAATTTTATAGAGGAAAAAAATATAAATAAGGCACATTCTTATTATATAAGAAGAATTTGTAGGTTACAAAAATAAATGCATTGCCCTTGCCTGATTGACCCTTCCACAATTCAGATCAGGCATCAGAAGATTGCTTTCTTCCCCAAGAAAATTCCTAATTAAAATTTGTCAGAAGGGGAAAGCTGAGGCTGTCAGCTGTTGCAAAACTTGGCTTTAAGTACCTGAGAAGCAGAGAAGGAGGGAAGTGGTCTCTGCAGAGAAGGAAAATTACCAGAGATTCAGTGGAACAGGTCAGCAGATTTTGCTTCAAGGTGCATTGCTCTGCTGTTGGTTACAAAGAGTTCAGCAAATCTCTTTGTAAGAAATGAGAGACTGGGAGTGAATCATCTCCTCATGTTCACTGTGAAGTTAAAAAGAAGGAAGGGAACAGCCTGTTTTATCCTCCCCTGTTTTCCAGTGATGATGAACACTTGTTAATCCAGCACTACTGCCAAAGTCTGAACCAGGAATCTCCCCTGAGCCAGCCCCGAAGCCCTGCCCAGATCCTGATTTCTCTGGAGAGTGAGGAAAGAGGGGAACTGGAGAGAATCCTCGCAGACCTGGAGGAGGAAAACAGGTGGGTTACACCACCAGCTGCTGAWTTTGAAGTAAAAAGTCTGCAAAATAACTATACTGTACAGTTCGATGGAATTCAGTTTGGTAGCATTTTTAGGGATAAAATGCTGCATTATTTTAGGGATAAAGCTGCATTTTCTTCTGAAAAATAAGTAATYTCATAGTGGGCAAAAGTTGTGTCCSCTTTTCTTTCTCTTTGTTTGGTAATGCTTCTGGCCATTTCTGTAGTCTTTCAATACAAAGTATCATTTGCTRCTTCTAATTTCAAATTTAATTGATGTTATCTTCATTAATCACCATTAAAAAAAAAAAAACCTGATTAAATACTTGAGGCATCTCCTGCAGTCTTCTTTACACAGCACTCTGGAATCATACGCCATCAGCACAAAAACCAGGAGATCTTGACACTGGAAGATTTGTAATTGCAACTGTGAACTACCAAAACCAGACTGTAAGATATGAATTACTTTTCTRTCAAAAATACATGGTTTTGTTTGTCTTCTACTATCTTCAGCTTTTATAGTACAGTCTATTGACATTTTCATGCTCTTTTTTTCTTGCTTCTGTAAGAGCTAAGTATTTCTGCTTACATTGAGGGTTTAATGCACTAATCATTTACCTTAGGCATGTCAAGGAAATAATGCAAGAGTTGGCAGTGYCATAGATCTTCTCTCCATGTGTAAGTCTTCTTTGGATGGTGYTAATCAATTACAGTGGCTCCATCACAGACTTCTTTTATCAGGAGGATTTTGGATAATGCAGAAGATTGTGGGCATCAAGAATGAGGAAAATGCTTCACACAGAAAGCTGTAGTAAACAAAGCTCTTGCTCACTGAACAGCACGGAGAGTCAGTTTGAAACAAACCTCAAACTTCCTACTACATAGTACATAAAGCTCAGGTACTTTCCAAAGTGGAGAAAAATCAGTATTTTGAAACAAGGCATCATGCTTTGCATGTTCAGGACTGTAGCTAAAAAATATCCAGTAACTAATACAGATAAGATAGCTTAATTTTCAGGAGATGGGTTTTATTTTTTTATGTAGTGAGTCATGGAAGAAGAAAAMAATCATAATGCTTTTCTCTCTGAATATGAAATAAACAGCCTAACAGAAAAAGGGGTGGCTTTTAAAGCAGACTAGTTTTAGATTAGAAAGGTAGTGTATGAAAACTAGTATAATATGGAGCTAGATAGMTAAATAATCTAAAAAGCCCTTTGAGAATTTATGCCTTAAATTTCTGCATGGACTTTATTTAATTTAGCAGTTACTGATGAGGGATGGTAAAAAATCTCTGGCATAAATTACACCTTAAAAATATGTGTTTTGAAGTTTGCCAGTCCTGGATTAAACTAGAGCTGTAGACTGTAAGCTTGTTTTTCTCATTGGTACTGCTGGAGGTACAGTTATGGATGGGATACCACGAGAGGCAGCTTCACCTTTTTTATGGGTGCTTTAGGTCTCGACACAACAGGGACAGAGCTCTCTCAGCATGGAGGTCACACTCCTCTGATTTTCATTGATTATGACAAAATCATGACTTTCGTCTCTGCAAACTGCTATAAATAAGTTGCATGTAAAATGTAAGRTAGCTGCTGAAAAGTGAACAAGTTCTTGTCCTGGTTGCTTGTCACAGCCAGATAACCATGATTTTATGGATGAAGCACTGATTCCTGTTCAGAAAAATAAACTATTCAGACAGGGTCAGTCAGGAGCCATTAATATAACTTACCTGCTTCTAAAAGCAGTCTTKTCCCTTTAGATTTCTGTTTCTTAGTCATTCTCCTCTCTCAAGTTTGTGCAAACCCTTTTTGGCTGTTGCCAAAGGTAATCAGCAACCTGACACCTAATTCCTTGTGTGAACCTGGTTCCAGTGAGTGAACACATCTTCCTAAAATGCTYTCCATGTAAACTTTTGTTACTGCCTCATGATGAATACGTTCCTTTGTTTCTGGGGGGCATCTCCCTGCCAGTGCTGAGCTGGATGTGGTGCACAAGTCATCCTTTCCTGCCTGTGTTGACATAACTCCTGTTGCATACACTTGTGATCACTTCTGATAACTCAGRTCCAGCCCTCTGTGCTGTACCTTGTACACTTTTTGTACCTTGTTCACTCTCACAGTCAGAGTGAGATCATGCAGTCACTTTGCAGCAGCTCCTGGGAAAGCAGCCACAAGTACCAAGAAGAAGCAGTGCCGTGATATTGGGGCACCTCATTGTCATTTCTCTTTCTCTTCTGTTCTCCAGTTTTCTGCTTTTCAAAAAAGCCCTTTTCTCRTTTGCTTTGTCTCTTTTGAGCTGTTTATTGAATTCTGACCTCCATTTGGGTTTCAGCTGCAGTTTCTGGCCTCCAAATGTTTCCATCTTCCATCTTTTCTAAATGAAAAAGGCTCTTTGAAATTGTAATTCTGAGGTTTTGCTTTTGGATAGTTCGAAAAGCTCTGTTGCCTATTTTGAATTCTTCTGAAATGCATTCTCTAAGTTACAAACTAACTTAGCTGTGACATGGTTCTGAGTGGGGTTTTGTCAGTTCCAAGGACCTCWTGTTAGTTATTCATTATTTATCTGCTAGCATTTTCAGACCTTGGTGCTTCTGTAGCTTGTAACTATGACTTCYTTAAATAATGTATGGCTAAGATTTGACTGCTAAATAATTTACATTTGTTAAAATGTGAGCATTTTAGAGAATATTTTCAATGGCTGAAAATGTTTTATTTGAGTTTTAGGTCTTCAGGCTTATGCTGAGTTTTGCATCGCATGGAATATTGTGATAAGACAGTTTCTGTATTCAACAGACAACAAGCAATCTTGCTATGGAAAGCATTATTAACTGTATTGCAATATAAATGAAAAAAGCAATTATAAAACCCTCTCAAAAACAATTTACTCAAGAGTGAATGCGTTTCAGAGAGAGAGAAGACAAGTTTTTGTTGTCCATCTAAAGCAGTACATTTCATAGGTTGTACAGTGAGATAGGTAATACTGACTGGGGTGTACTGTAGTAGCATTAAATAGAAAGCTTGTCATTCTTCAGTGACAGAGTCAAAACTTTTTGCAAAGAATTAAAACACATTCCTACTAGTTTAATGAGTCAGGAAAGTGAATGTTTCCTAGTATTTTAGTTGAATCAAGGTGTYTGTCCTCTTTATCCTGTAACAAGAACTGAGACCTCCAGCCAGAGCTGTTTGCCATTCCTTTGCCTTTTGTGACTTGCAGTGGGAGTGCAGTGGGCTGTGTGCCACCAGAGAAGCACTGACACCCTGAATCTCAAAGCTGCCCTGTTTCTGGGTAGCTGTGCTGTTACTTCAGATCTGAAGACTGATGAATGGCCTCCTCACATAAGTTCCTTCTGTATAGTTGCCAACAGCAAGCAAGTGATGCATTTCTAAACATGCTGTGGCTCCTTTTAGTATTTGTTTTGGCATTGAAGAAGGGGAACTAGATCTTCTGAGTGTGAAGCATCGTGAGTAAACAGTCACTCTAGGAGGGACAGGGGTAGGTGGTTCAGTTACCATCTTTGTTTCTTCAGACCACTGATTTTCTGTAGGGAGATAGGAAATAACATGAATTCACAAATTCTCAATTGCCTTTGAGAGGACTACTCAGCAAACAGGGTCCACTAGGATTTCTRTCACCAGGCAATTAATGCTGCCAGTGATAGATGTGATTAATAATTCATGTACTCTTTACTACTCAGCTCTTTACAGTTGCRTAAATCAAGGTTACACTGCATCCTTCCTATGTTACTTTTCTTCACAAATGCCTCAAGGAGATGCAAGCATTGTAAATGGAATATATGAGGTTTGTTATTTTTTAAATATTCTCTTACTGAAGGTGGGTTCATTTTCCCAGTGATGAGTAGATGCAGCAGCACTGTTTGTTTGTCACAGCCAGATGTCAAAGTCTCCAACCTGAGCTATGTTGCAGGAAGGTGAGGTTTCCAAGTACTGCCCATGCTTGCTCAGTTCATTCGTTTACAGAGGAGCATGGTTTTGTCTCCCCTTTTTTTTATGTTCCATTTTATGCTGGAGGTGTCAGAGGGTGCCTTTCCTCAGGACCTGAGGGCTGTGGGCAGTGCCTTGGGTGCCTGGCTCATGGCAGCCCTTTCCACCACACAGCTTAAAACTGTTCCAGAGGGAGGAATAACAGCCATTTGTTCTCTTTTAGGATATTCTTACAGCAGGTTTGAAATTCTTCTCCTTTTTGAGTTTTCAGCTTTTTTTTCCATTATGTTAACACATCTCTTCATTGTTGTTTGTATAAATCCCAGTTACTATGATATTGTTGTTCGTGTGCACTCCACATCACTCTTACAGCTCTTAAGCAATGATGAATCTCAGTTCTCTGGACTAAGGACTGTGTAGCTGGACTGAAAAGGTGCAGCTGGAAAACTCAGTAATACAGGTGCACTGGGCAAACCCACCTKAATCTTTCAAAATGGCATTCCTTTGTTCCAACAATATTACAATATTTAATAACAGAACTCCCAAATCCAGACATASCTCTAGCTGGAAAATATGCAATATCTTTTAAGTTTGTTGTTGTTTTGGTTTTTTTTCTGTAGGCTTTCATATAGATTTTTTAATTATTTTTTTATCAGACATGAAAGGATTTTTATCTGAATTACTCCCTAGTCCTTACTTGTATTTCAATACCATAAAAACTGGAAGGACTCCTCTATATTGATAGAGGCAATAATTGCAGATTTCTTTGTAGCAAGGTATCTGATTGTGCTGTAAGTATGACCAAGTGCATTTGTTTCGTTTCCCATAGGGTGATGTTTTATCTTTTGCTTTACAGCACTTCAAACTTTTGAGTCTGTTGCTCCTAGAATATCATCTGTATTGTACACCTGGGAAATTCCTCATGGGGTAGTGATAGCCAYTGTCTACAGATCTTGTGAAAAGCAAGCTTAATGATCATTCCTGGATAAACTGTAGTCGACAGTAACACCATGTGTAATACTGTTGTCATGTTCATGACTATTCCCTTTTGTATTTTTATTAATTATTCACGAGTTTGTTCAGCTAGAAGTATCAAAAGACATTAATTCATATGGTAGGCATAACTTATAGGACTATATCTATATCCAGTATAGATAGCTAGGTTATAGGACTACATCTATACCCAGTATAGATAGCTAGGTTTTCTACATGATTTTCATAAACTTGAAACTCTGTATTTCACTTAAACAAAAAAATTCATTTGAAAAAACCTCTCTGTAGTTGTCCCACTTCATGTGGGTTTTAGAGAAAGAAATCTTGAATTTTGGAACAGTCTGAAGTTAAGAACGATCAGCCCTTTGTTTTAATCATGTAAAACTAATGCAGAGGAGGGATTATGTATGTCAGACATCCCTTAGGGATTGTTTTGTGGGGGCTCTCACAGTCCCAGGTTAGGATGTGTCCATTGTGCAGCTGCTGAGGAGCACAGGGACCTTTGAAGAACAGTCAGTGGCTTATCTTTGTCTTTGGAATTCCTTTCTCACCCATGTGAAATAACTAGTCCTGCTTCAGTTCATGGTCAGGTCACAACAATGTGCTTTCAGAAGTGCCTTTTTTGGGAGGTTTCCGAGGTGCTGTTAAGCTTCCAGACCAAACTGTCAGAGTGTGTTGTGGTTTGCAGGCAGAACTGGCAAAAGGTGTCTGTTCTCACAACCTCAAATACGAGCGAGTTGGAAAAAGTAAAATCTGGGTCACTGCTTGTGATGAGTAAGCAGTTACCAGAGCATCGAGCAGCTTTTCCCCCTCTGGGAAGCTGTAAAAGAACATCATAGCAACAAAATCCCAATGCAGTTTGTTAGGCCTCCCTTGCCTATGAAGTTTCTGCTACAAGTTACTATTTTTGTGGTTTTGGACTGTTATCTCTAACAAGGTTTCTGTTTCTTACCTTCTGTGCTTTCCCTGCTCAGTAGACATTTTTTCTCATGTGGGACACTATAGATCATATTAATCTACGGAGTGTTTTACTGGAGTAAAATTGAAGTTTTATGGAACAAAAGAGCAAGCTTTGCAGCTCCATAAAGTTATAGTAGACAGCAGCACTCTAGGCAGGACAATGAAGATGGAAATTATAGCCCCAAAAGTGAGTGCAGTTCAGTTTAACAGACTGGATCACTACTTTGTCTTCTTCTCATCTTAAGCTGATAATTTTAACCCTAGTCTGGAAATGTTTTTGCAGCTAGGAGGAGAGTGATATGACCTGACTGACAGCAGCTGAATTCTGTGTTTTGCTCTGACTTTTTGTGTGGCTGCCTCTCTCAGGTTTCTCACCTGTAAAACAGACAGGCTGGCCAGGT